>NC_044905.1:4828130-4969580 GCF_001633185.2 Quercus lobata | reverse complement strand
TTTTTTTTTTTTTTTGGAAAATTATTTGCCTTCTGTTGTTAAAGATAAAATGACCATTTTTTCTTTTTTTCTTTTTTGATAAGCAGATAAAATGACCATATAATTGCTTATTGGTATGTATGTGTGTATATATATATATATATATATATATATGTGGACCAAATTGGACCGAAGCGGACCGACTTAGACCAAATAGAACCAAATGACCAAAGTGGACAGAATAGGACTGAATAAAACCAAATGGACCGAATAGGACCAAAGTAGACTGAATAAGAACAAATGGACAAAATAGGACCACAGTGAACCAAATAAAACCAATGTGGACCGAATAAGACCGAAGTGGACCGAATAGGACCAAATTAGACCGAATAAGGCCAAATTAGACCGAATAAAATCGAAGTGCATTCACCAATTTTGGGATGGCGTAAATGCACTTTTACTTCTAATCCTTACGTTGGCTTTTTTCCATTTTAGTCCCTACATTTTCATTTTATCATTTTTAGTTCCTAAACCAATTAATGCGTCCTTACCGTTACCCAACTAATAAAAAAGTTGATGTGACTAATAGCACATTAAAATAATATTTAAAAAATATATTTTGGCATTAAAAAATTTCACCTCAGCATTTAAATTTAAAAAAATTAATTTTTTAATTTTAATTAAATAAAAAAATTAAAAACAAAAAATCACATGATTGGATCTTGTGTCTTGAACAAGAACACAAGCCAAGATGTTACATACAAACAGAATTATTTGTCTCTCTTGGAGTCTTCTTTAAACTCAATCTTGAAATTTCTTCTTGGTTCTCATTCTAATGGCTTCCACGCCATCTTCAACAGTAAATCAAGCCCACCCGACACAGATCAAAACACCACAATCCAAGCTTCGTTTGCATTACAACAATGCAAACAAACCAAACCCATCTTCGAATCCAAACACACCAACCAAAGAAACCCCACACCCACAAGAACACCCTGTCGAAGTAATCGCTCAAATCCGAGACTACCCAGATCAAAAAGAAAAACCCACTTCAATTTTGAATGTTAATTCAAACTGTTGTGAAATTTTAAAATACTCGCAAGTGTACGAACCGTACCGAAGTATAGTTGGACAAGAACGAGGTCGAACCTACAAGGACTTGTATGAACGTAGGAAAATTAATTAAACCTTAACCAAATTAATCCTAATCTAGTTTAAATAAAAATTGGTTGGTTACAATAAAATAAACTAAGCAAATAATAAAATTAAGCAAATAGTTAAACCAAGCAAAATATATAAAGCAATGAAAAGATGTAAACAATCAAGGGAAAGGAATTAAGGTTTTGGAATCTGCCTTGTAAGTCATATCAGTATATATTTATGATCATTAATTTTTCCCAACTCATTACATGATAATCTAGAAATCAATCTTGCTATCATGGAAAATATCATCATTAAAACTTATGTTTAAGAATCTAAAGCATGTTCTTCTTCGCTTCTTAAGTATAAAACCAAATCATCAATTGTATCTGTAGCCAAACAAATCACAAGATATATCCAATTCTAAAAATCAAATCATAAATTGTATCCATTGACAGACAAATCACAAGCGATATCCAATTTTATAATCAAGAATTAATAAACCAAGCATTCAATTAATTAAGACAAATCCTAAATCATGAGAAAAACATGATTGAACTCATATCTAGAATCCCATCTTAGTCAATTGATATGAAGCAAGAACAATTTAAATCATTAAAGAACAATTATTATGGGAAAAATCAAATCACATAAATATTACTGATAATCCTTAACAAGGTTTCATCCTCAACCCTAATTATAAATTTAGTTACTCATAATAATTGAAAGAAAACACAAAAATAAAATACTAAACATTAAACTAGACAAATAAAATAAAACTAACTGTCATGGAAGAAAACCAAAGAAGTAGCCGCACTCTCTATACATTCAGCTCTCAGCCCTCAGCCCTAGCACTAGCTTCCGCCCCCCTGAATTTTGCCCTAAAGAGCCTTTAAATAGGTCAAGGAATCCTATTACAAGTTGAATTCCCGTTTGGAGAAAATCCCAGATTTTTAGGCTTCACTTAACCGACAGTTTTGGCCCATTTAGCATCAGAATTTGGATTTTTGGTAAACTACAAAGTTGTATCCCTTTAAGTTAACGTTTCAGCCTAACTTGAATCATATTGATTTGACATCTGAGCTGAAAGTTATGCCAAAAATACTAACTGATGTGCAGTCTGGAATCCTAATCCGAATTGGACTTGGATTTGTTGCAAATTTCTTTTGATTCCTTAATCCAATTGGACTTAAATTTAATTGGGTTGGTATTTTCTTGAATTCATGCTTGGCTGGATGTAAGTTGGCTTGATTCAATTGGCCTAGCCCCACTTTGCTTGTAAAGCCCTTGTTACCTACAACACAAAGAAGATATATAATCAGTCACAAAATAACATAAAAGTAAGGCTAAATATGTAGATATGTGAGTACTTTATTGTATATATTTCATGCACATCACAAACAACCATTCCATCGAGCGTTGTAAGCGAAGGATGTTGCTGAGAATTGAGAGTTTTTTAGCGATCTGGAAGAGGGGGTGGTGGGGAATCTTTGATTAGGGTTAGAATCGGGAGAGGAGTACGAAGAAGGGGAGCCATTGTTGAAGGAGGAGGAGAAAGAAGGAGCGCTAATGGAGGAAAAGATGTAAGGGCGGAAGGAGCGAGGTTAGAGCTCCGACGGCATCATTTTGGCTCACCGGAATCGGAGCTAGACTCTGTTTTTGCGTGTGTGTATGAGATTGAAGAAAAGGATCTGAGATTTTTTTATGTCCGGAGAGGAGTCACGGCTGGCTGCTTCGTTAAGCTTTAGCTCCGAAGTATAGAGTATTTTGGAGTTGGAGATTTGGGAGATTTGGGAGGAGGGGTTTGGAAATGGGTGACGTGTTTGAGCGATTTGGAGCCGTTGGATTGTTGATCAAGCAAATGGTATTGCTGCAGCATATTGCGAAGAGAAGACTAGGAGGCCACTGCTACAATAGTAGTAGGTGGAACTCGAACATTTTTTTAATTGGCTGTACATGCTTGTATGGCTCAACGCCTCAACCACAGACTTGGACTTAGGCTAAATTTGCTATTTCAGTTGCAGAGCCTTAACACAATTCAAACAACATACCTAGATCCGATACTAAATTTTTTGGGTTTATTTTGTGTATGTTTCCTAAGAAAATATAGGTTTATGGGTTTGTTGGAGATTGGTTTGTTTACTGGGTTTATGGGTTTGATTTGTGAAAATCATGTGGATTAGCTATTTGATGTAGAATTCGGTCTTGAATGGTTGTTGTTGTTGTTGTTGTTGTTGTTTTTTTTTTTTTTTTTGGTTTGTGTTCTTATTATTCTTGATCAAGTCACTCTTAGATCTCAATTCATGTGATTTTTTGTTTTTAATTTTTTTTTCATTTAGTTAAAACTAGGTGCTGATCTGGCAGCATTTTTAATTTTGTTTTTAATTTAGATGCTGATTTGGCATTTTTTAACACCAAAATTGATTTTTAAATTATTATTTTAATGTGCCGTCAATCACGTCAGCTTTTTCTGTTAGTTAAGAGTGACAGTAAGGACTTAAATATTACGCATTAATTGATTTAGGGACTAAAAGTGGTAAACTGAAAATGTAGGGACCAAAATAGAAAAAAGCCAAAATAGGGACTAAAAGTGTATTTACGTTGGGATCCATCTTTTTTACTATATTATGGATTATAGGTAGATAAATGGATAGATATAAATTCCCTAGCTACTAGTGCTACTTGCGGTCAAAAGTTCATATTGAATATCCTCGTTAACATTCATTAATGATCACACAAACCCCATTTACTAATTTTGAATCTAGCAAGATATTGAGGATAAACTTAGAAAGAAAAGATAGATGTAGACTAATAAATTTTAGAATTTTAGGATCAATTTGAAACTAATGAAACTATAGAATTCAATTTATCCATTCTTTTTTTTTTTTTTTTAATTGGGCTAGTGAGCAATATAGGCTGGCCTTTTAATGAAGTTAGGTGTAGACTAATAAATAAAGTGACTCAATTTGGGCTTCCGAAGACTGATATTAGGCCCAATGTAAAAAGGGTCCTGTAATCCTTCCATTTTCTAACACGCTCAAATTTGTTATCAAACACCAACCAAAACACTGACACTTTGACTATCACTTAACTCACTCATTACTGTTTCGTTTCCCTTTCGAAGCCAAATCCAATATCCACATGGAGCCCCAAAAACCCAAACCCTTTGTAGGGCCCACAAACCCTTTTTATAATTAATTTAATAATTATTTAAAATATAGATTGTGGGGGCCAATTAATCAAGAGGTACTGTTAAGGCTGTACTAACTGGGCCTATGGCCCAATCCGAGGACATTAGACCATCCGAGGATGTCCAGATGAGATTATAAGGGAAACGGAGTAAAGAGAAGAGTAAAGATAATAGAAGATAAGTCCAATGAATGTCCGAGGAGAAAAGCCTTCTCGGCAACAAAGGTCCGAGGTCAGTAAAAGTGTCATATCATCATGGACCTTCTTCGAAGTTACATCGCAACTAAGGGTTGGACGTTGGACAAAGGGTAAGAAAGGAGAAGGGCAACAAATATCTTTAAAAAGCTGCTACCTCTGTATTAAATACCTCCCAACCAACTCTCTGGCCGCATTAATGTGGAGGTGATGCATGAACAGTGGTCAAGTAGCCTTACAGCTATTAGTTGATGGTTCTGGGAAGTGTTGGATGGGACAGGAAGAAGTTTCCCGAATCTAACCTACACGTGTATGGTAGGTATGACACCAAGATTGTAGTATATAGCATGGGAAGATGTATTAAAAAGAGGATGGGAGAAGAAATCAAGCGATTTTTACGATAAGACTGTAAACTCTTGTAAAACTTTGTTGATAAAGAAGACAAAATAGTATAAGCTCCTCAACCCATTCCGAGGATAGACTTTCTTATCTTACTTCTGTTTAGTAGCCTTAAATTAGCAAATTTTATCGTTTTTCTTATAGAGTAGATCTAGTTCTTTCATCCACGCTCTATAAATTTATTGTTTGGACTTCTTGGGCTAAAACCCAATCCTATATTGGGTCCAATCCAATTTCAATCCTTACAATTGGCGCCGTTTGTGGGAAGGCTTGATCTATTCTAAAGGAGATTCGGTTACAACGTTCACGATGGAGGAGGCAGGTCCACACCAGGCAGCAGCAGGACCACACCAGGTAGACGTTGATCTACATCAAACAAAATCAAGGGGTTCTCAGCATGGCAATCCGCGCAGGAGCCTTGAACGGAGAGGAGGCCGTGAAGGAAGTGTGCACACAACTCAGTAAAAGTCAATCTTGAGGGAAGAGCCATGTTTCCCATGCAAAGAATGACAGAGACATGCAACGTGAAATCGACGAGTTAAGGAGGGAATTGCGACATGCTCGGCGAAGACGTTCATCGCCTAGCACCAAACTGTCCTCTGAAGAGACAGATGGTTCTAGTTATAGGAGGAGATC
This sequence comes from Quercus lobata, assembly GCF_001633185.2. Taxonomy (NCBI): domain Eukaryota; kingdom Viridiplantae; phylum Streptophyta; class Magnoliopsida; order Fagales; family Fagaceae; genus Quercus; species Quercus lobata. The sequence goes on along the minus strand of NC_044905.1, from coordinate 4,964,042 downwards.
TAGAACTCCGCCCAGCGAGACATTTTCCTACAAAGAGAAGCACCACCATAGACGTAGATACAAAGCTCGCCTTGCAAAGGCTTGGGGAACGATGCCATGAATAAGGCGCTGAGTCAAGTTTCTAAGTCACCCTTCACACGAAACATAGAAGATGCAAGCCTTCCTCGGTGATTTCATCAACCTACGTTCACCATTTATACTGGTCGAACAGACCCAGAAGAACATGTCAGCCATTTCAGTCAAAGGATGGTCGTTCACTCCAAAGATGAGGCCTTGATGTGTAAGGTCTTTCCATCTAGCTTGGGCCCAGTGGCGATGAGGTGGTTCAACGGTTTAAAGGCGAACTCTATTGACTCCTTTCGGAAACTCACCCGGGCTTTTGGTGCTTGCTTTATTACTTGTAGCAGGGTTCCTCGGCCTTTGGGATCATTATTGTCTATGTCCATGCGGGAGGGTGAAACTCTGAAAGCTTATTCAGATAGATACTGGGAGATGTTTAACGAAATAGAGGGAGAGTACAATGATGTGGCCATTAGCACTTTTAAGGCTGGTCTTCCAACCAAGCATGATTTGAGAAAATCTCTAACTGGTAAACCTGTTACTAGTGTACGCCAACTGATGGATCGGATTGACAAGTACAGAAGAGTAGAAGAAGACCAACTGCAGGGGAAAGGAAAGACTAAGGTGATCCCTTAAGAGATGAGGGATTTCAGGTCGGACCGATACAATAATAACCGACCTCGGAAAGACTTTGTTGGGCAGTCAAGATCCGCCAATACCCAGGTGATTAACGCTGTGTTTCGAGAGATAGTGCAACAGGTATTGGAGAAGATTAAGAATGAGCCGTTCTTTAAATGGCCAAATAAAATGGCAGGAGATCCTATGAGACGTAACTAGAACCTTTATTGTCACTATCATCAGGATCATAGACACACAACTAAGGATAGCAGAAATTTATGGGACCATTTGGACTAGTTAGTCCGAGAAGGGAAGTTGAAACAACTCTTGCATCATTCCAGTGGTCGAGCAAGCCAAACGGGCTCGGAGCTTCGAGGAGATGCTTCTTCAAGACTCCACCTTGGCACAATAAACGTTATTTTTGCTGCCCCGGGGAGGACTGGATCTTGTCCTTCCAGGGTAATGTCAGTATCCCGTTGTCCAACCGAGGAGTCTAATTCAATGCCTAAGAGAGCCAAGATGGGCATCCCATTAGTGTTAGGTTTTTCAGATGAGGAAAAAGTTGGAACCATATAGCCCCATGATGATGACCTAGTGGTTACGTTGAGAATTGGTGGGTATGATGTGAAAAGGGTGATGATTGACCAAGGCAGTGCCACTGACATAATGTACCTTGACTTGTATAGGGAGCTAAATTTGAAACCTGAGAATTTAACAGCCTACAGTTCTCCTCTGGTGAGTTTTGAGGGTAAAATAGTCATCCCAAAAGGTCAGATTAGATTACCTGTGCAAACCGACACAGATGTGGTGGAGGTGGACTTCATCGTCATAGATGTTTTCTCTCCCTACACGGCCATTATGGGCAGACCCTGGCTTCATACCCTAGGGGCCGTCTTCTCTACTCTTCACCAGAAGATGAAGTGCCCATCCAGAGACCAGGTTTTGGAGATTGTAGGAAATCAAACTGCAACCCAACAATGCCTGGTAGCGGCTATCCAACATCGGCCTGAGGCGGAGACCTCGGCCACCGCTGATAATGGTTTATAGAAATTAGAAATCCTGTCATTGCCCTTCAATGGACCAGCCGACGAGGTGCAATGCGAAGATTTGGAAAGGGTAATCGTTGGCGACGATCCGAAGAAGTTCTTTCAGGTTGTAGCTAAACTACCTTTGCAAGAAAGGGAGAAATTGGTTGAATTCCTCAGAGAAAATGTTGATGTGTTCGCGTGGAGCGCGTATGAAGCCTCGGGTATAGACCCAAGTTTCATCTGTCATCATCTAAATGTTAATCCTTCCATCACTCTGAAGAGACAGCCACCTCGGCGTCCGTCAAAAGAGCACATCAAGGCTGTCAAAAATGAAGTGGCCAAGCTCAAGCAGGCAGGGGCTATCAAGGAAGTTTTTTATCCCCAATGGTTAGCCAACACAGTGGTGGTGAAAAAGAAGACTGGGAAATGGCGAGTGTGCGTAGACTTCACAAACCTCAATAAGGCCTGTCCCAAGGACCCTTTCCCTATGCCTCGGATAGACCAGTTGGTGGATGTAATAGTAGGTCATCCTCGGATGAGCTTTTTGGATGCCTTCCAAGGATATCACCAAATACCGTTAGCTTTGGACGATCAAGAAAAGACAGCTTTTGTTACTCCCATTGGAAACTATCACTACAAAGTGATGCCCTTTGGTTTGAAAAATGCAGGGTCTACTTATCAACGAATAATGACTAAGATGTTTGAATCACAATTAGGCAGGAACATTGAAGTCTATATCGATGATATGGTTGTAAAGAGCAAAGTGGTGTCTGAGCATGTGGGAGATCTTGCAAACATTTTTAGAATTCTGAGAAAGCACAAGTTATGTCTAAATGCTTCAAAATGTTCATTTGGTGTAGGCTCTGGAAAGTTCTTGAGCTACATGGTGACTCACAGGGGAATTGAAGTGAACCCAAATCAGATTAAGGCCATTAATGGCTTACAAGCACCTTGGAATCCTAAGGAGGTGTAGAAACTAACAGGGATGACTGCGGCTTTAAATCGGTTTATCTCCAGGTCAGCTGATAGGTGCAGACCCTTTTTCCTTTTACTACATAATTGGAAAGGATTTGAGTGGACCGAGGAGTGTACTGTAGCATTTCAGCAGCTGAAAGTATACCTATCTCGACCGCCTATTATGTCCAGTCCGGAGGTGGACGAGGTTCTGTTTACCTACATGGCGGTAGCCTCTCATGTAGTAAGTTTTGTTTTGACACAAAAGAACAGTGGCATCCAAAGACCCATCTATTACGTAAGTAAGTCACTTCATGAAGCCGAGGTACATTATTTATCCCTGGAAAATGCCATTTTGGCAGTTGTGCATGCTACACGAAAACTCCCCCATTATTTCCAAGTGCACACCGTGGTTGTTCTAACCCAATTACCGCTCAAATTCATACTTCAGAGCGCGGATTATACTAGGAAGATTGCTAAATGGGGCACGATTCTATAGGATTTCGACATCAAATATATGCCTCGTACCTCTGTGAAAGGCCAGGTCCCCGCTGATCTGGTAGCCGAGTTTGCTGAACTTCCAGAATAAGCAGAGAGGAAGCAATATGGCATGGATGAAAAATCGGTTGGCCTAATCTCCACACAAGACTCCTCATCCTGGAAAGTATATGTGGATGGAGCAGCAAACCAACGGGGAGCAGGAGTGGGGCTAGTTCTAGTATCCCCTGAAAAGATCACCATTGAAAAGTGGGATTCTCGGCTACAAACAACGAAGCGGAATATGAAGCTTTGTTGATGGGAATGGCTATGGTCCAGAAAATGGGTGGAAAGGCAGTGGAGATGTTCTCAGATTCAAGACTAGTCGTAGGCCAGATAAAAGGGGAACTGGAAGCCCGTGATACAAGAATGCAAGAATATTTGGGTCAAGTTAGGCGTATACAAACGAAATTTGAATCCTTTGACTTATCACATATCCCCAGAGGTGGAAATACCCATGCAAATTCCTTGGCTACCCTTGCCACTTCCTCGGCACGGAATTTGCCCCGAGTGATAATTATCGAGGATTTATGCATCCCTACCCCAACGAGGAAGGATTTGCTCCAGATCCATCAAGTCAATTTAGGGCCGAGCTGGATGGACCCTATACTGCTATTCCTCGAAAGGGATATATTGCCCGAGGAGAAAGCAGAAGCTGAGAAAATACGAAGGAAAGCTCATCGGTTCTGGTTGTTCGAGGACAAAAAGTTTTATAAAAGTTCTTTTTCTGGGCCATATCTGCGTTGTGTACATCCCAAGACATCAGAGTCACTCCTAAAGGAACTACATGAAGGAATTTGCGGAAGTCACACGGGGGGAAGATCCCTATCTCACCGGGCTATTACTCAAGGATACTGGTGGCCAAATATGCAGAAAGAAGCATAAGACTATGTTAGAAAATGTGACCAGTGTCAGAGATTCACTCCAAACATCCACCAGCTTGGAGAAGTTCTTAATCCTCTTTCCAGCCCTTGGCCCTTTGTTCAATGGGGTTTAGATATTGTAGGTCCTTTCCCTAAAATACTAGGAAACAAAAAGTATCTGCTGGTCGGCACGGGTTATTTTACTAAGTGGATCAAAACTGAACCTTTGGCTAATATCAGAGATGTAAATGTCAAAAGATTTATCTGGAAGAGTATCGTTACTCGATTCGGGGTTCGCTATACCCTTATCTCGGACAATGGCCTTCAGTTCGATAACAAAGCCTTCAGGCAATACTGTTCTGACCTGGGAATAAAGAATAGATATTCCACTCCGGCCTATCCTCAAGGAAATGGGCAAGCTGAAACTGTCAACAAAGTTATAGTGAATGGACTTAAAAAGAGGTTGGACGACACAAAGGGAAAATGGGTGGAGGAATTACCACATGTCCTTTGGACGTATCGAACAACGCCTCGACGGTCAACAGGAGAGACCCCCTTCTCAATTACATATGGAGCCGAGGCCGTAATCCCTCTGGAAACAGGTTTCCCAACATTGAGAATTAATGCATTTACCTCGGACGGTAATGATACGTTGTTGGAAAAAAGTCTGGACTTGATCGAAGAGCGAAAGGAGAGTGCAATGGTCTAACTGGCTTACTACCAGTATAAGCTCAAGCAAGGTTATGATACCAATGTAAAGCTGAGGCCGTTGGCCATAGGAGATTTGGTACTGAGGAAAGTTTTGGGAACCACCAAGAATCCAGCCTGGGGAAAATTGGGGCCTAATTGGGAAGGACTGTATCGGATCGCTTCAGTGGCAGGAATAGGTGCATACTATTTGGAGGATCTAGATGAAAAAACTGTACTCTACCCTTGGAATGTAAACAATCTAAGGAGGTATTATTATTAATAAAAATAGTCCTGTTTAGTTTCCCTTTAATTTATTCCGATCATATATCATGTTTTTCCTCATCTATTGAAGTATTAAACAGAAACTAAGTTATGTTAGGTTCCTCGAACCACAAATTTAGTGGAAATTAATATTCTATGACATCTGTTGAAGTATTAAACAGAAACTAAGTTATGTCAGGTTCCTCGGACCACAAACTTAGTAGAAATTAATACACTATGACATCTGTTAAAGTATTAAACGGAAACTAAGTTATGACAAGTTCCTCGGACCACAAACTTAGTGGAAATTAATACACTATGACATCTGTTAAAGTATTAAACAGAAACTAAGTTATGTCAGGTTCCTCGAACCACAAATTTAGTGGAAATTAATATCCTATGACATTTGTTGAAGTATTAAACATAAACTAAGTTATGTCAGGTTCCTCGGACCACAAACTTAGTGGAAATTAATACCCTATGACATCTATTGAAGTATTAAACAGAAACTAAGTTATGTCAAGTTCCTCGAACCACAAACTTAGTGAAAATTAATACCCTATGACATCTATTGAAGTATTAAACAGAAACTAGGTTATGTCAGGTTTCTCGGACCACAAACTTAGTGGATAGAAACTAAGTTATGTCAGGTTCCTCAGACCACAAACTTAGTGGAAATTAATACCCTATGACATCTGTTGAAGTATTAAACAGAAATTCAGTTATGTCAAATACCTCGGATCATAAACTTAATGGAAATTAATACCCCTCACACTGGATTATGTTCAGATTTGTAAGCCAAATTAAAATCCATAAGCATCACACGAAGCATTTTGAAGTGTCCTGGACTTGCCTGTTATTTAAACGTTTTGATATTTTCTCAAAGTTGGAAACTTATGAGAATTGATAAATTAAGAACATGTCTTGATAGTACTGTGGATTCAACAGTCATGATTTACTTGGATGCTCAGTTGAAAGATATAAAACTATGTTTTCTCTCATATCAGTAAACTTCATTCTTTTATGGCCTATGGTTATGCATGAACATAGAGCAAACAAAGTGACAATTGCATAAATAAAAGATAAAATAGTGATAACACATGTAAATTTAGAAAGATGAAATCTACATCTCATTAAAACTTGTCCTAAACAAAAAAAAAAAAAAAAAAAAAAAAAAAAAAAATTTCATTACATTAACAGCAACTACCCTGTGTAAAAATAAAAGTTATGATTTTAACTTTATTTGGAGCTTGCCCTTGGAGGCTTTATCAGCTGCCTCAGGAGGAACAATTTTCTCTTTCTCCTTGGGGACTTCCCCAACGGGTATGGTGGTTGAAGCTAGATCTTGCTCAAAACTTTGAGAAGCTGCCCCGTCCTAAGGAACCTCTGCAGCCTTATCCGAAGAGGTGTCTTTAGGAACTTCAGGCTCTTTGGATTGCTCCGGTTGATTGGAAGGAAGAGGATCTTGAGTCTGGGCTTCCTCGGCGATGGCAGCAACTGTAGAGACCGCCTCCCCCTGGTTGGAAGGGAGGTTTGAAGCTCGTATGGCTTGGGGGAAAAAGATGTTCTCTGGCCTTCTCAGCTCAGAAGAAGCCTCAACCCCAGCTCAGTTGAGAGCTTCCTCCCAAGTCTAAGCACAATAGGCACGACATATGACAGGGACCTCTGCCCGAAGGGTGTCCTCGATCTCGGCTACGCCGATGTCGTAGCCATGCTGTTTAGCCTCTTCTCTCGCCTTCTCGACCTCTACTCTCACTTTCTCCGCCTCAGCCTTTGCTTTTTCGGCCTGATCCTTAAGCCTTTGGGCTTCTTCCAATTTTTTCTTGAGAGCTACCAACTATTTCCTGGAGGCAGTCAGTTGATCAGTGGTCTCACGCAGGCGTTTCCTCTAGTCCTCGGCTTGCCGCCATCCAAGGCCGAGTCAGCACTACGGCGAGCATGCTTCTCCTCGGCCAGCTTTTTCTTCAATTCAGCATTGCTATTTTCAGCAATGGTAAGCGTTTGCCCAGCTGCCGTCCGTCCTTTTCTTTCATCTTCCAATTGCTAGTAGCACAAATTGGTAATTTCCTTAAGCCTGAAAGTGGCTTGGACAACCTAAAAGAAAAGGGTTAGTGCCATAGCCAATAAAAAGTATATATCTATATATAATAATTATAAGTAAAAAAAAAAGGGGGGTTAACATCATACCATGCCCAAATATCTTTTACAATTAAGGAAGACCTCATTCTTCCTCATACTCCGTAGCTCGGACATATCCTTTGGAAGTAACAAGGCCTCCTCCACGGCCGAGGCAACATGGCACCCATTTCCCCCGTTGAAGTCCCTGAGTGATGCATCATCCCTCAAGGGCTCATCGTCGTGCATGGGTGCTGGGAGCCAAGTCTGTGAATCTAGAGGTTGAGTGTCCGATCTCTCCATTCCCCATTGTGACGCATGGCTGACTTTTTGCTGCTTCGCAGCTCGTTGAGCCTCGTCTTCACAAGTTGGACGAGATCTCCCTAGCTCCACCACGTCTTTGCCTTTCTGCTCTCTTTTCCTCTTTGGATCAACAGGTTCGAGTCTGGAGGGCAAAGATGGTTGTGGAGGAGGGAGAGGAGATTTAGGAGGAGGAGGAGGAAGTTTAGTTTGAGTAGACTTCCCCGATGCACCTCTCCCGGGTTGATCCTCTATCAGCTCCATCAAACTTTTCTGAGGCTTCTTCTGGATACCCATTTCTTCTGATACACTCTCGGGAGATGGCGGCTGGTTGAATACTTCAAATTCGTCCAAGGAGTCTGTTAGGTCCACAATACCCTCCGAACCTTTTTCTTCTTCTTCTTCTTCTTCTTCTTCTTCTTTTCTTTCTTCCTTTTCCTCAAGAACTAGCTGGGATAAGGATGCTCCTATTGAAGGAGTGGCCACAAAAAGTGGTTGAGCACGAGGAGTACCTCCAGGAATTGGGACACCCTCTGGAATAACAAACCCTTGGTAGGCAACGCTGATATGGTGGAGCCGAGGGTTGCGGGCTTTGATTACGTACTTAGGGGCTTGGAATACGAGCGAAAGAGGTGTGTACCCAAGAATTAAATGGGCTGCTCGGAGTTGACTGTCAACTTCGTTCACGTACACCTTGGCTTGCAAGATCTTGTCTAAGCTCGCTTTGTTAACTAAGCTGAGCTTGGGTTTAGTGGCTCACTTATCTGCAAAATCATTGAATTAGAATTAAGTTTCGTTAGAGACAGGGATGCTGGGAAACAGAAGAGAAATGCAAACCAAAATCATAAATCTACGGCTATACCCCCACCTAGTTCTCCCTCCTCAGTTGGACAGGGTAGGCCATCGTGTCATTCCCCAGAAAAGATTAGGAAATCCTCCTTTAGATTATTGTTTGAAGTGGGGATGCACTGGATTAGCCTTACTTCGGGATGCCTCGACTTGAGATAATATCCCTGCCCCTTCAAATTATGTAGATTGTATGCCCAATTCACATCGTGGTGAGTCAGGTTTAGGTTCATTCTCTCGATTAAAGCTTCTATTCTCCCCAAGACCCTAAACATATTTGGAGGAGATAACGTAAAAAACCTAAGGTAATTCCTAGTAATAGTACCCATGGGAATGGTCATCCCTCCCTCTATGAAGGCAATCATGAGAATGACCACCTCTCCTGTTTTCCTAGTACCGACCCACTCCCCCTGGGAAGCGTACCTCATGCCTACTGTTGGTGGGAACCTATACTTAGCCCTAAAACTTTCCATACCCTCCTCGGACTCAACCAAACATTTGAACTTACCCATTTTTCTAAGAAGTTTTGAAGAAAAATTAACAAGTTTAAAATGAAAGCTAAAAGGGTTTAAGAAGACTTACAGGTTTGAAAAAGGGTCCTCGGAAAAGCTTCTAGTATTTGTAGACGCAGAGGGAGATGAAGGAGAGAAACAAGTTCAGTGTATGAGCTCTAAGACTGTGTGATTGCTGAAAGTAAGAGAAAGAATTGATTTGAAAAACTATTTATAGTGGCGCAGAAGTTACAAGCGGGAAAGTTCCTGCTCGTAAAACGAGAAAAATCTTCTGCCGTACAATTTACATCCTATCGTTGAACGTGGGGGACAAGGGCGCCGCCAAAATTTAATGATGGCACGCTCTGGACGCCGAAGCGTCAGGAGTGTGCCTTGAGCAGGTAAAAAGACACATAGGAGGTTAGGAATACAAAATAGGACCATAAACGAGATGGGCTGAGGACGTCAAAATCATCCTTTCCTCTCGAGGAGTCGAAAAGCAAGATTTTGAGGGACTATGGCAGGGGCCAATTAATCAGGAGGTACTGTTAAGGCTGTACTAACTAGGTCTATGGCCCAATCCGAGGACATTAGACCATCCGAGGATGTCCAGATGAGATTATAAGGGGAACGGAGTAAAGAGAAGAGTAGAGATAATAAAAGATAAGTCCAACGAATGTCCGAGGGGAAAAGCCTTCTCAGCAACAAGGGTCCGAGGTCAGTAAGAGTGCCATATCATCATGGACCTTCTTCGAAGTTACATCACAACTAAGGGTTGGACGTTGGACAAAGGGTAAGAAAGGAGAAGGGCAACAAATATCTTTAAAATGCTACTACCTCCGCATTAAATGCCTCCCAACCAACTCTTTGGCCGCATTAATGTGGAGGTGATACCTAAACAGTGGTCAACAGCCTTACAGCTATTAGTTGATGGTTCTGGGAGGTGTTGGATGGGACAGGGAGAAGTTCCCCGAATCTAACCTACACGTGTATGATAGGGATGACACCAAGATTGTAGTATATAGCATGGGAAGATGTATTAAAAAGAGGATGGGAGAAGAAATCAAGCAATTTTTATGATAAGACTGTAAACTCTTGTAAAACTTTGTTGATAAAGAAGACAATATAGTATAAGCTCCTCAGGCCATTCCGAGGATAGACTTTCTTATCTTACTTGTGTTTAGTAGCCTTAAATTAGCAAATTTTATCATTTTTCTTATGGAGTAGATCTAGTTCTTTCATCCACGCTCTATAAATTTATTGTTTGGGCTTCTTGGGCTAAAACCCAATCCTATATTGGGTCCAATCCAATTTCAGTCCTTACATAAATAAATATATTAAATTAGTAAAAATTGAAAATTTAACTAAAAATAAAGATAAATAATTATATACATACATATATATATTTAAATTTTTTATTAGAGCTCTTAAGTCATTACAAAGCTCATTTGAGTACCCAATAATTTTTATTTTTATTTTATGAGACCCAATAAAATGGTAAAGAGATAAATTAATGTCTGCCCATGGCTAAGCCCATTTGACAACCCAAACAATTTTTTTTTTATGCCCAAGCCCATTTGAATAGTCCACCATTTATGAATTTAAAATAATAATAAAAAATTTAAAAAAAAAAAAACTATAGGATAAATACAAAAGCTAGAGCCTAGAACTTGAAGTGATTGACATTTGTTTGACTTGTTTCAAAAAAAAGAAGTGGTTGACGGTAAACCATAAGTTGGTGGTTGACAATAAAGTAACAGCAAAAAGAGGACTTCATTTACCAAAAACAGAAGAAGACTCTGGAGGGAAAAATTAAGAAACAGCATTGTCAAAAACACAAAGAGGGAGTGCGAGCGAAATAGAGAAGAAGAATAGGAAGATGGCAATGCGATCTCAAGTCTGATAGCATCTCACGATGGTTGAAGCTTCAGCCTTCAACAATGGTTGTAAGCGTGTAAATACTTTGAAGGGAGCTGTGTGATGTACTCTGAAGGGAGCAGAATTTAAAGCTTGTTTTTCTGTGTTTTTTTTTTTTTTTTTTTTTTTTTTTTGGGTTCAAATTCAAAGGGAAGTAGGAAACCGTGAGAAGCGGTCTAATCACAGTTCTCAGAACTGTGCAATCGGTTCCCTACTCTTTTGGCATAGACCGATTCTTAAGACTAAAAGAATCGTGTTTGTGAGAGGTTCACAGTTAACCCAGTCGGACCGTACGGTCTGATCCAAGTTTAAAAACCTTGATTAAGCACCCTTTTAAAGGTGCCAACTAGTTTGGTCTATCTTATTTTATTATTTTCATTGTTTTATTCGTTTGAAAAATAAGTTGTACAAAAAGATAATTATACCTAAAAATAAACTACAAAAGAATTAAGGATAACAAGTAAGAGAGAGAGAGAGAACAAGTTTTATTTAGGTTTATGAAGTGTGAAGGGTTACATAGTAGACAATCAGATTGTGATCGTTCTACTCTTTGTACATAAGGGCTGCAAAAGTCACCTCATTTTTGTCACAGAAAAGGAAGTGGCTTTAAGGTAAACGCTCTCAAATATACAAAGATAACACACTTTACACACTAAAATACAGAGAGCTCCTATAAAGATCTAAGTTATAGTAAACCCACATTCTTCCGCGTAGGCAACGAGGGAATCCATCTCCTTTCCATAATCGATGTATCCAGTCTCGTCCTTATCGCATTTATGGAATGCTAACTCAGTTCTAATAATAGGAAACCGCGACTTGAGGTTTTCGAATGCCGACTTCAACTCATCCCATGAAAGTTTCCCATCTTTGTTGGCATCGTAATTCATGAAAGTTTGCTTTAACTGCTCTCGAGTGAGGGATATCTCAACGCCTTTAGTCGACATTACTACCGGTGACCTCACCATTTTGTTAGCTATAATATAGGGACTGCTGAGTGGATAGGTTCTGGGGTTGAAATGTGTGATTGCAACAAGCACTAAAACTTCAGTTGCTATATTGTGAGATTATATAAGAATGCAACACTATTTATAGAGCTCTCTTGCTCTCTCAACTTTTCCATAGCAACTACAAGAGGATTCTATACTCCATATCCAATAGTAATATTTATATACGAAATTATCTACCAATGACTCGGAATAATTTTAGGAAAATTCTGAAATTATTATCAAATTGTTTTCTAAAAGCTTATAAACTAACGTGATTACATATATTTAAAAAATGATAAAATTTTAATCTATGGTATCCGCTTCATGATAATAATTGTTTTTTATTATTAGGTCAAGATATCAATCAATTTTTGTGCAATAAATAATATTGATTTTATTTAAATAATATAATAAATATATATATTTAAATTAGCTTTTTGGTGATGATATTTTAATTGTAAAACTTCTAATACCCATATCATTAATCTAATTTTAACCTAGCGATCTGCATGGTTTGATGGTTGAAAGTTAGATTCTATTGGAGATTTTCCATAAAACAAGTTGAATTTAGTGTGTGTTTGAATTGGGTGTTTTGCCCAATCCGCGCGTTTAGCATTTTTTTAGTGGGTTCCATGGGTACTGTTTACGTATCATCAAACTCAGCAAAACACAAATTTTTATGTAAATATGGGTCCCACAGCACTATTCACACATTTAAAAATTATTTTACTATAATATTTTCAGCAATAAGTTTTTAGTTTTCAACAAATAAGCGGTATCCAAACACACCCTTAATATGAGGTAAAGAAGGTGTGTCATTCAGCTCTCAGGGGCCCCTCACTGGATAGTAGATAAAATATGGCCATCACTTTTCTATGCTGTGGATTCCTTATTAACTTTTTTGACTTAGACCAAGGAATCGAGTGAGAAATTAATAGAAGGGGCACAATGGTTGGCATGGTTAAATGGACTATTTGGCATCTTCCTTTATATCTCTCCTCTCTCACTTGGCCGGCAAGATTCAAAGCCGTGGAATGGATAGCAATTTGTGATCGATAAGCCAGAGAGTGATCATTAGGGACAAGAATATCGTTTCTCATGTAAGAGTCTTTCTTTAGGAATTAGACCTTAATTAGCAAGGGGGGGGGAAAGAAAATAAATAATTTTGGCTATTGTTGAGCTTAAATACAATAATAAAAAATTGATGTTGAGATGCATAATAGCAAGAAAGAATATAATGGTTTAGCTTGATGGTTTATGTCTACAAAGAAAGATAGTAGAGAAAAGCCTTGACCGCTACATATTTATTATTTGATTAAGTGGGTTATGAAAAACCCTAAATAAGATATATATGTATAGAAATTATAGGAGTTAGGGCCTGTTTGGTTGGAGGAGTAAAAAAGTGGGAAGATAGAAAATGGCGAGAGGATAGAGAAGTTGGAGGATAAAAAAAATTTTAATTTCCCTCATTTTTGTTTGGTTAGAAGTGAAAAAATAGAGAGATGGAAAAAGTAAGTTTATATGAATTTACTCACATACCCTTATTAAAAAATGAGGCAAAAATTGCGAAACAGTCTACTTTTGGGGAAAAATTAGGCACGTGGCATGCATTCAAAGTTATTTAGGAAGTTGGACTATTTTAGAAAGTCGAGTTTGGCAAACTTGACTTTGGGCTGGAAAACGAACACTATAGTGGCGTTTTTTTAGTGCCTATAGCAGCGTTTATAGAAAACGCCACTATAGGGTACCTATAGTGGCGTTTTTTTGACAAACTCCACTATAGTGTTCGTTTTCCAGCCCAAAGTTGAGTTTGCCAAACTCGACTTTCAAAAAGAGTCTAACTTACTAAATAACTTTGAACGCATGCCATGCGCCTAATTTTTTCCCAAAAATAGATTGTTTTGCAATTTTTCTCTAAAAAATGATGTCCAATTGAAACAAAAAATGACAAACAACCAAAAAGCATACAATCACCCAAATTTATTAAAAAAATAAAAATCATTTGTAGAAAAAAAAAAAACATATTGAAGAAGCGCATGTGCAACTTGCACATGTGCATTTTTGTCCTACATATATAAGATTTTTCCCCACCAAGTTTTCTCTCTATTTTGGAAAGAACTTTTTTGTTGGCTCAGGTAGGCCCCACCATCATTTCCTCCCTCCCTTTCTCAACCAAACACCCTCCAAAATATTTTTCCTCCTCATTTTCTTTCCAAAGTTTTTCATCCACCATATTTCACCTCCTAACAAACACACCCTTAGAGTTAGCCATAATTGGGCTTTACAATACATTGAGCCTCTTGTGCATCACACATTGTAAGCCATAAATAATCAATCACCCATATGTTTAACGGTCGTAATCCTCATCTCAAACACTCATACAAGAGAAAGATTATGTACATAAAGGCCCAATTCTTCTTCTTCATTAACGGGCCGACATGCCAGACATACCAATGATAATGCTGCTACTAATTTACTTTGAACTCAAGAACTTCTTTTTTTTGGTTTTTTTTTTTTTTTTTTTTAGAACTTGAAACTTGATGTGAGAAGCAATTTTTAAGTAATTATTGTTAGGTTTTCTGGTTCTGCAATCCTACACTTTTCCTTGCAATGAATTGAATATGTTAAGGTTAGTTGCCTCTTTGATTCCATAGTTGGCCAACTCGAGAGTGGATAAAATCATAAAATAGATAAATCTTTCTCTACAAGGTTGGTACTTCACTTTAATTTTTTTTTTAATAAGTTACGAAAATTATCAATGTTAATTGCCTTTTTAAAGAGGATGATGTTTAACTTGCTCTCTTTATTAGGTGAACAAAGATTTGAATCTCATCTCCCTAATATTGTAATTATTCAATTATAAAAAAAAAAATTATATATATATATATATATATATTGAAACATTTTAAAATAAAATAGAGTACAGATGAGTGAATTTCAGTTAGCTCAACTAGTAAGGTTTTTTGTCATTGAATAAGAGTGGAATTCAAATCACACATAGATTTAAACTTTTGGATTACATAGTATTTCTATATGTTATATTAAGTCTTTTGGAGACAAGATGCATGTCTTTGAAGCCCCCACAAATGTGTGTAAACCCACAAAACTCACGAATTAAATGATCTCGAAAAAAAAATTCCCAACAATGTAATATTGCCAATGATGTGTGAGGTTCTAGTGGTTGTGGACTTGTGGGATTCTCATGGATGAGTGTGTAAGATTGACATGTGGTTTCCGCATGAATGGTTTATTAGAGCTTATGGATGAGGCATGTTGAAAGAAAAACTCGCACATAAGAGAGAACTATTAGGACTTGTTTGTGCCTAAAAATTAAGAAAGAGATCTTTGAGCCTACAAAGAGTTAATAATTTGCATTTGAGGAGAGATTATTAGTTATATACATGCAAATGTAAATAAAAGTACCATGCACATAAAGGAAAAATAAAGAACTTAAAAAACTAATATAATATAATTAGGTCAAATTTTATAGTCAAAAATACTAGAGTTAAGTGTTATCCTTATATGTTATTTTAAGACCTCAATAGTAGATATTTGAAGTATTTGTTTAAGTATTAATTAATTCCCTCAAATTGCATTAAGAATGCTAAAGTTGTTCAGTATTTTTCCGTGGAGGATTCTCTCTTAATTTGTTTAACATGTGAACTCAAATATTATCGCATGCTTCACCGGCTTAGCTTTCTTTTATTTTTCTCTACTGTCTTGGGATCCAGTGGATCTGGTTCTGGTGAACTTTCCAATTTCATTTTTAGATGGGTTTGGTGGATTTCCATATATAATATGCTTCTTTTTTATTTTTCTTTTTCTTTTTCTTTTTTAATGAATGATATATTCCATAGTTCTTAAGATTATATTAAACTTGTATTGGGACCGTAAATTTTTTTTTTAGCTGATAAGACGTTAGTGGAAGAAGAAAGTTAATTCCATTACGACAAGCTTGTAGGGAGATTGAGGTTCGATATTCATAGTCATATATAACAGGACAAAATTCAGCTTCGAACCTGGTTATGTGCATCTCACATAACTAGTTTTATTCACTTTAACACTGTTTAGCTCCCGTAGTCACATAAGCACCCTTTTAAAGGTGCCAACAAGTTTGGTCTATCTTATTTAATTATTTTCATTGTTTTATTCGTTTGAAAAATAAGTTGTACAAAAAAATAATTATACCTAAAAACAAACTACAAAAGAATTAAGGATAACAAGTAAGAGAGAGAGAGAGAACAAGTTTTATTTAGGTTTATGAAGTGTGAAGGGTTACATAGTAGACAATCAGATTGTGATCGTTCTACTCTTTGTACATAAGGGCTGCAAAAGTCACCTCATTTTTGTCACATAAAAGGAAGTGGGTTTAAGGTAAACGCTCTCAAATATACAAAGATAACACACTCTTCACACACTAAAATACAGAGATCCCCTATAAAGATCTAAGTTATAGTAAACCCACATTTTTCCGCGTAGGCAACGAGGGAATCCATCTCCTTTCCATAATCGATGTACCCATTCTCGTCCTTATCGCATTTACGGAATGCTAACTCAGTTCTAATACCAGGAAACTTCGACTTGAGGTATTCGAATGCCGACTTCAACTCATCCCATGAAAGTTGCCTATCTTTGTTGGTATCGTAATCCATGAAAGTTTTCTTTAACTCATTCCTTTTAATCTTAGGCTCTAATGTGCACTTTTCCGACAGTGACGTCTGCATTTTTTTAGCCACAATATAGGGACTGCTAAGTGGATAGGTTCTGGGGGTTGAAATGTGTGATACCCAAGCCCAAAGAAATAAGCGCAAGGGCCATGAAAAAGAGAAGAAATGGTAAGCCCAAGAGGCTTGAAGCCCAAAAAAACATCAAGAAGAAAAAAGGGGAAGCCCAGAAGCTTATGAGAAAAGAAGAAAGAAAAGGAAAAGAAGCCCATGTCAGAGGATTGAAGAAGACAGCTAAGTCGGGATCCCCAGAGACTGCCAAAAGGCTCGGTATCTCCCAAGCGTGTAAGCACAGTCAAGAAAAGATTAAGACAATTCAAAAGAAAAAGACAAAAAGAAACACAAGAAACAGAAGAGAGGCCATGTCCTTCTTAAGCGTCAAACGACCCAGCAAGAAAAAGAGGAAAGAATCAGCGACCTCTCATAGCGCAAGTGGGTAGCACCTCGAGGAACTAGAATGAAGAAGTATAAAAAAGGGAGTAGCAGCGGAAGACTTTCAAACCGGCAGAATGGGATTCCGCCCGTTTGAGAAAAAAGATAAAGAAGAAGGACGGCCAAAAGTTGGATCGAGAAGAGCGTGACCTCAGCATATTCCGAAATAGGTAGTCAGTCATGGACTTTCAAAGAAACAAAACTAAAAGGAAGGAAATGATGAAGAACAGGGAAACTGAATCTACTGGGCGATGGGCACAATACATACTCTGGTACCCAGAGGGCAAAACAGGGGAATCAATAGTTCTCCTGAGACTCCAGAATATCACTATAAAAAGGGGGAAAGGATTGCGAAGAAAGGCAGAGAAATTTGGGACGGGAGAATCATTGATAAAATTCTGTCGAGAAGAAAAACTCAGAGAAAAATTAGTAAAATTACTTCCCGGTATCCTAGAGAAAGCCATTATAGCACATACTCGGATTCAAAAAGAATCATACTTTGTAAGTCTTAAAGGTTAGAATAACCATCTAAGACAGTAATTTTTGAGCTTGCTTGAACCTTGTATCATGTCTTAGTGAGCGTACTGTAGTCATAATAAAGAAAATTCAATGAAATATTCTCTACTGATTTGAGGATCCCTAACCATTATTTTGTACTTTTATTATTTTGTTCTCTGCATTACTTTGCTGTTTTGATTTATTGTTCAATACAAATATCCTTGTTTGTTAGTTTATATGTATTGTAGGAAGTATGCCCTGTGCACCACTTGATTCTTAAATAGCCCTTTAGCTGTGGTGAATCAAAGCCCGGTCCACCAAACTACAACTATTCGGCCCGGGATCCTTGGGCCTGAGTGTTGCAGAAAAAAGCACTCTCACATTTTGGCGACTCCGCTGGGGACTGGGTAAAGAAGAGGGAAGAAGCAATCCCTTCGCAGAGCATGCCTTTAAGACAAAGGAACAGCAAAGGAACTAATGTGCCACCTGCGGCCTCTGAGCATGTGGGAGAAAACGAGGTAGCTTCCAGATAGAGAGGCGAGGTACCCCTGGTAAAGCAGGAGGTTATGTCAGGACAAAGGCACACAAGGCAGGAACCAGACCCCATGGCTCGGATGACAGCAATGTTGAAGGATCTAGAGCAAGAAGTTCGCCTTCTCAAAGAAGGCAGGACACAGGAAATCAGGGACAATGTCCCTCCTATTGGTAACCAAGACAGAATGCAACCAGAAGGAGGGTCAGCAGTGGGAGGGAGAACCAACCCCCAATACTTAACACTGGCAGATGTCAGTGCCCTCTTGGAGCAAGAAAGGGAAAAACTTTCGGGGATCCCTAAGCAATTCTCTCGGGATCCCCCGTTCCCTCCAGAACTTCTTGGTAAGCCATACCCCAAGGGGTATGAACCCCCAAAGTTCCATCCTTTCGACGGAAGAAATGGAAGTGCTGTGGACCACGTGAGTAGGTTTATTCACACTATGGGTCCCTATGCAGGAGACAAAGAACTATGTCTAAGGGAATTTGCTAAATCCTTAGTGGATAGAGCATACACTTGGTACACCACGCTAAGACCCGGGTCCATCAAAACTTGGGATGAAATGATGGAGAGGTTCTATGCCAAGTATTACCCCGGTGAAGACAAGATCACTTTCCAGAACCTTCAGATGGTAAGGCAGAGACTTGGAGAGGATCCCGTCCAGTTC
This sequence comes from Quercus lobata, assembly GCF_001633185.2. Classification (NCBI taxonomy): domain Eukaryota; kingdom Viridiplantae; phylum Streptophyta; class Magnoliopsida; order Fagales; family Fagaceae; genus Quercus; species Quercus lobata. Next base: position 4,945,523 of record NC_044905.1, on the reverse strand, counting down.
ATCAAAAGATTTGAAGATGTGTCCCTAGATTGCTATGGGGACCACAAAGAAAAGGAGCTCGTAGAAACATGTATATCCAACATGCTTTTTGATTACAGGCTCAACCTCGAAATTTTATGCATCGTGCAGTTTCCTGACCTGTTACAAAGAACTAGAAGGACAACACAGACTATGAGGACAAAAAAGATACCAGTATCCCAAGCCATGATAGCATCAGTGGGAGAGAAAAGTAAGAGGCTCGACGAGAAGGTATTCGAGGAACCACCAGTAATCCCATGCACAATTGAGGAGTTAAACCATGTCTTGGACAAATGGATCGAAGATGGAGTTGTTAGGCCATTTACTGTGTCCAGGCCGCCAACTGAAGAAGAAAGGAAGAACCCTTTGTTTTGCAGGATCCATAATTATGGCAAGCATTCCACCAAGGATTGCTGGACCTTCCGTAGACTCTTCCACAAAAAGCTAAAAGAAGGAACCCTAGAACTCACTCAGAAGGAGCCAGAAGTGCAGAAGAACCCCTTGCCTAACCACAAAGGGAAAGGGATGGTAGCAATAGTAATCCACGGGAATCCGGCAGAATTAGCAGGAGAATCCGAAGGATCCTTCCACCCGAGCACAGTCAAGACCCTCCAGAAGAATCTCAAGTTCAGGTCACTATTCAACCAACTAGGATTTAAACCAGAAGTAAGAAGGGTGGCCACGGAGTCTCTCATGAGTATAGCAGCAGATTCAGGAATGGAATGCTTCACAGTAGAATCACATGCTAGTCGAGCTTTCCTGGAGACAACCAATGCAATAACCTTTAATGACGAGGACATGGAAGTTGAGCATCCTGACCACGGTAGGCCCCTTTATCTAATGGCCACCATAAATGGTGTCCAAATCAGAAGAGCATTGGTAGACACAGGGGCATCACTCAATCTCACAGCCTTGAGTACCCTAGAAGCTGTGGGCCTGGTTGACAGAAGGATCTTGAGGGCTCCCATGGAGATAACAGGATTTGGGGGGTAGGTGGAATCAACAGAAGGGTACGTACAGCTGGCCTTGAGGGTAGGGCCAATAGTGGACCTGACAAGGTTTCATGTGATTAATGCAGAGGTATCTTACCATGTATTGTTGGGAAGCCCATGACTCCATAAACACCGCCTTATTCCATCTACGTACCATCAGTGCATTAAAGGGAGATTGAATGGGAGGCCCATGAGAATCCCTGCCAACCGTAACCCTTTCAGCCAGGGAGAAGTGAACTTTGTAGAAACGATGTTTTATGATGAGTTAGAGCCAAATGATGAGAGCCCCGCACCAGGTACTCCAAGGGCACCTATCCTAGAAGAAGAAGGAGGAAAGGGCATCCGTGACCTAAGAAACCTTCTGGAAAGAAAAAGGTAAAAAAGGGAGCTCAGCTCTTCAGGATCCCGAGAGTGTGTGGTGGTGCAAGAACCCGAAGGAAGGTTGATTTATCGTTTGTGAAGGTGCGCGGGACCTGAATGCATCACACAGAAAGGTCCCAAACCATCAAGTTGCATGATGGCCCAAGAAGAAATTCTAGAATAACCAGTCAAGGAAGCCCAAATTCAGCCTGAGGAAGAATTAAAGGAAATAAATTTAGGAACCAAGCTGGGATCCCAAAAGCCTATATTTATTAGCAGTCAACTGATGGCACAAGAAAGGGAACAATTGGTGGCCTTACTCCAGAAATACAGAGATGTGTTCGCGTGGACCTATGATGAAATGCCTGGTTTAAACCCAGGATTGGTAGTTCATTCTTTTAATGTGGACCCAGGAATAAGACCAATAGTTCAGCCGGCTAGGGTCTTTCACACTGAGGTAGAAGCTCAGATAATTCAAGAAGTCAAAAAGCTACTAACAACTGGTTTTATCAAACCCATCCAACACCCCAAATGGCTTTCCAACATAGTACCTGTGAAGAAGAAAAATGGTTAGATCCGTTGCTGTGTGGACTTTCGCAACCTGAACAAGGCATGCCCAAAAGATGAGTTCCCCCTGCCTAATATCGACCTCCTTGTAGATTCAGCTGCAGGAAGCTCTATGTTCTCGCTTATGGATGGGTACAGTGGGTACAACCAAATTCGCATGGCTGCCAAAGATGCAGAGAAAACGGCATTCAAAACTCCAATCGGAAACTTTTATTACACCGTAATGCCCTTTGGCCTCAAAAATGCGAGGGCTACATACCAACGAACCATGACAGCTATCTTTCATGACATGATACATGAGGAGATGGAAGATTATGTAGATAACATTGTGGTCAAATCAAAGACTAGAACAGGACACCTTCGAGTACTTGAGAAAGTTTTTGAAAACTGCAGGAAGTACAAACTACGCATGAACCCCATGAAATGCGCCTTCGGGGTGTCTGCTAGAAAGTTCCTTGGGTTTCTAGTACATCACAAAGGCATAAGTGTAGATCCAGCCAAGGCCACAACCATCACCACAACCATCGCCACAATGAAAAAGCCGACTACTGTGAGGGAGCTCAAAAGCTTCCTAGGAAGGGTCTCCTATATTAGGAGATTTGTGCCTGGGTTAGCTTCAATTACAACAGGTTTATCCAAACTTGTCAGTTTTTAGACCCCTTAAACAATTGATTAAACCTAGGTAATTAGCCAAGTTGTTACTTAGTCCAATTAAACAAGTCTAGGTTATCACAATAATAAAGATCAAATCATGCAAAGCAGCGGAAAATAAATAACACAAGATATGATCACCCAGGAAACCAAACCGGTAAAAACTTGGGGAGGATTTGACCTAGCTATCCTCAAGGTAAACCTGAATCCACTATCTTGAAAGAATCGAAGTTCATACAAAAGGACTTACAAGCACCCCCGCTTGACTTCCTAATGCTACCAACCAGTAGAACTTACTGACACGACCACGTGCAAACTCCGAATCCACGGACTCCTTCTTTCTTGGATTCTCACCAGCTACAAACACCCCCACTGGTGTATTCTTTAAGCTTTAATAGCAACAACTGAATTGATCATCAAGGTGTAGAAAATATCTCCTCCTTGAAAACCCTAAGTTTGTGTAAAGGAAAGCTCCTCTAGATCTCACAAGAGATTTACACAAACCGCAAATATGAGCCATACTAAAACGTGGCTAGGGTTTACCTTTTATACTTAGGACAAATAAGAAACCCTAAAAACGTTTTAAAACAAGTAGGGCTGAGTTGGGCGAATCTACAGAAAAGCAATCTGCCCGAGCTTCGATCGGTCGAGCCTAAACTTCGATCGATCAAGCCAGGCCGAAAGCCACAGTGCTTCCTGCTTTAAACTCGATTCCAAATTTACATTGACATACAACTTTGAGCTAACTTTAAACACTTCTAAACACATTGTTTTGATCATGGTTTGCCAACAATACAAATTAGAGTTTTAAATACATAAAAATCTTGATTATAAATCTAAGATGTGAAATACAAAACACAAAAATCTTTTTGGTTTTTAAAAACTACATGACCAAAAACAAAAAAGCACATATTATGCTAAATGAACAATGCAAATGCAATGCATGACAGTGCTTAACTAAGCTATAGAGGGTACACCAACAAGAAATATCAATTTCTTAATTAACCCTTGAGTACATGTACAAACTAGTACATACTCACATAAAATCAAAAATAGCTTAGCTCTTATAAAACACATACTATTCAAGTTTCTCCACAATGTCAAGCATGTTCTAAATCAAGAGAGATATCATAATCATGTAATCCTCAAGAAAAATAAAACAAGATTCAAAATAAAATATTTTTGTCTTTTTGAAAAATTTTCAATGTTTTTGGATTTTTTTTTTATTTAAAAAAAACAACCAAAAACAAAAACAAAACATGTCCACAAACAATTGAAAGAATTAAATCAGGGACAAGTCAGCAACACTCACCTTAGAGAATCTTTTCTCACCCATCTAACACGAGTCTTCGGCTTTGTAGGTGAAAATCCATGTGAAGCAGAGTGTATTTGAGGGATTACACTAATCTTCTGAGAAAGACTGAAATCCTGCAAATTCCTTTCACAAGCCAACAAGCTCAAATTTTTCAAAAAAATATGAAACAATTTATATGGACTTATGGCAGGAGAAATATCATCACATATCCTAGATTGAAACACTGAATGCTTAAATTTCAATTTATGACAATTAGGACGAATGTGACCATGGACACCACAAAAGTGACAAACATGAACAAATTTAGGAATATCAGTATTCCTAACAACAAATCTAGTCTCAGATTTTGGTTTTTGCCTCAACAAAGAACAATTTGGTCTAATATGACCAACAACACCACAAATGTGACAAGTAGGCACAAAAACAGAATTATTGTGCTCTCTAACAGTAGGTTTAGACTTAGGTTTAAAAACATCAGCGTCAACATCAGAACTTTTACCTTTGTTTAACCTAGCAAAATAAGCCTCTTCTTTATTATTCCTCTTAAAAGGAGGGATATAAACTTTCTCAGTTTTAGGCTTAAGAGAAGCAGAAATACTTCTGTTATCAACAGCAGGCTTGGTACTAGTCAAATTTTCAATTTTAGCTTTAGATTCAACTAACTCTTGTTCCAAGCTTTTCATCTTCTCATCTTGAAAGGAAATTTGATTTCTCAAAAATTCATTCTTTTTATTAGATTCATCTAATCTAACAACCAATTCCTCTTTTTCAAGATTAGCCAATTTTAACTCTTCCTTGAATTTCTTAGCAGTTTTCATAGATTTCAATAATTCCTTGCGAAGAGTTTCACAGGCATCAATAAAATCAACAGAAGCATCAGCAGAAACATGATCAGAAAGACACTTCAAATTATCCATGACAACAGGGGTCAAGGATCAGCTCTTAGATCAAAAGATCTAAAACAAAAGAGTAACCCGCTCTGATACCACTTGTCAGTTTTTAGACCCCTTAAACAATTGATTAAACCTAGGTAATTAGTCAAGTTGTTACTTAGTCCAATTAAACAAGTCTAGGTTATCACAATAATAAAGATCAAATCATGCAAAGCAGCGGAAAATAAATAACACAAGATATGATCACCCAGGAATCCAAATCGGTAAAAACCTGGGGAGGATTTGACCTAGCTATCCTCAAGGTAAACCTGAATCCACTATCTTGAAAGAATCGAAGTTTATACAAAAGGACTTACAAGCACCCCCGCTTGACTTCCTAATGCTACCAACTAGTAGAACTTACTGATACGACCACGTGCAAACTCCGAATCCACGGACTCCTTCTTTCTTAGATTCCCACCAGCTACAAGCACCCCCGCTTGTGTATTCTTTAAGTTTTAATGGCAGCAACTGAATTGATCATCAAGGTGTAGAAAATATCTCCTCCTTGAAAACCCTAAGTTTGTGTAAAGGAAAGCTCCTCTAGATCTCATAAGAGATTTACACAAACCGCAAATATGAGCCACACTAAAACGTGGCTAGGGTTTGCCTTTTATACTTAGGACAAATAAGAAACCTTAAAAACGTTTTAAAACAAGTAGGGCTGAGTTGGACGAATCTGCAGAAAAGCAATCTGCCCGAGCTTCGATCGGTTGAGCCTAAGCTTCGATCGATCGAGCCAGGCCGAAAGCCACAGTGCTTCCTGCTTTAAACTCGATTCCAACTTTACATTGACATACAACTTTGAGCTAACTTTAAACACTTCTAAACACATTGTTTTGATCATAGTTTTCCAACAATACAAATTAGAGTTCTAAATACATAAAATCCTAAACTTTAGATCCTAACAAAACTGTTGAAAATGGGAACTGAGTTTACCTGGGGAACGGAACAACAGGAGGCTTTCTAGAGGATTCAGCACATTATGAATCATTTGTCCACCCTCTAGGCGCCAGTGCGTGGGTGACCTCTGTTACTGTACTTAGCATCAACTCCCAGGCAATAGGAGCTTTGTTAGCACAGGAAGATGACCAGGAGAACGAGTAACCTGTTTATTACGTAAGCAGGACACTTAAAGATACCGAGACCAGGTACCCCAAAATAGAGAAAGCCTGCCTAGTAATCATCTACGCGTCCCAGAGGTTGAAAAGGTATTTCTCAGCTCACCAAATCCTTTTGGTGACTAAGTCCCACCCTATAAAGGCACTCCTACACCAGCTCCTTCTCACGGGAAGGATAGCATAATGGCTAGTCCTGCTCTCTCAATATAACATAGGCATCAAAACCCCAAAGGCTGTCAAAAGCCAAGCCATAGCAGATCTACTGGCTCAGTTCCCAGGAAAGGAAGAAAGCCCACTAAGTGAAGAAATCCCTAGTGAGGTGGCAGTAACAGAGATCCCAGGAAAGAAATGGACAATGAGATTCGACGGGTCAGCTACGACAACTTCAAATGGGGTGGGAATCATACTAAGCTGTGAGAATGGGGGCACCATACCCTTGTCTTTCAAGCTTGGTTTCTCATGCTCTAATAACGCAGCTGAATATGAGGCATACTTGACCGGGCTGACTATAGCACTCAGTATAGGAGTAAAGCATATGAGAGTGTTAGGAGACTCCAATCTTGTAGTTTCCCAAGTGAAAGGTGATTTTGCGTTACGAGAACAAAGTTTAGCAGCCTACAAAACTTGGGCATAAAGGCTGGAGCTGGAATTCCAAACTTTTAGCATAGAGTACACTCAAAGAAGTGAAAACAGGTTTGCTGATGCGCTCGCCACTCTAGAATCCCAAATACCATTCAAAGGAAGGGACACGCTGGTAAAGATAGGAAAGTAGGAACATTCTATTGTAAGGATCCTCCAAGGGATGTACCCCGGAAAGTCCAAGCAGTGGGATTGGAGGAGCGAAGTCAAAGAAAAAATGAAAAAGGCAGAACCCGAGGGGAACATCAAAGAACTAAAAGATTACACTCAGATAGAAAGGGAATTGTATAGAAGACTGTTAGGGGGAATCTTGTCCAGATGTATCAACGAGAAGGAAGGAAAGCTGAAGCTGGAAGAATTACATATCCAAGCCTGTGGAATCGCAGAAAAGATCAGCCTATATAAAAGAATGCAACGCATGGGATACTACTGGCCAAATATGAACAAAGAGGCAGCAACTATATAGGAAAAATGTCAGGAGTGTCGACTTGCGATAGATAAGGAAGAAAGCTATGCTATGTTTGTTGTAGAAGATTGGCGAGTTTTCTTCATAGAATACTTGGCTCAAGGGATCTTGCCAACTGATAGGACACTAGCCCACCAGTTCAAGAAACTGCAGACAGGTATTTCTTGCAGAACGGGATCTTATTCAAAAGGGGATACAGTGGGGATCCCCTAAGATGCCTGGGGCCAAAGGAAGCTAGAGAAGTAGTTAGGGAAATCCATTTTGGTGATTGTGGAAGTCACCCGGGAAAAAGAAGGCTTCACAAGCAGTTATTACTGTTGGGATATTACTGGCCAACGATGAAAAGGGACTCTGAGGAGCTAGTCAAAACCTGCCACGCCTGTCAAGTCCTTGGAGATGTGATCCACACTCACCCAAATGTTTTGCAGGATATGACAACACCATGGCCTTTTCACACTTGGGGGCTCAATCTCATAGGGCCTATAAACCCTTCATCCAATGGTTACATATGGATCTTGGCAACCACAGAGTACTTTACAAAATGGGTAGAGGTCATCCCTTTAAAAAAGACCACTGGAACAGCCGTAGCAAATTTTTTTCGAGACCACATCATTACAAGGTTCGGGATCCCCAGAAAATTGATCAGTGACAATGGGACCCTATTCATAAACAAAGACATGAAGGGGTTAACTAAGGCATATCACATCAAACATGGAAGGTCTACCCCATACTACCCACAAGGAAACGGTCAGGCTGAGGCCACCAATAGGGTGATGTTGAAGATCCTTAAAAAGATGAAGCACAAGTATGGAGGGAAATGGAGTGACCATTTGGCAAATGTACTATGGGCATATAGGAGCTCTGTAAAAACAGCCACGGGATTTTCACCATTTTCCCTAGTCTATGGAACTGAAGCTATCAACCCTGTGGAATTAGTTATTCCTACACCAAGAGTGGTCCTTGAAGAAAGCCAAGAAGAAAACAAGGATGCAAACAATGAAAGGAGATTGGCAGATCTGGAAGGGGTAGAAGAAGAAAGAGAACTAGCCAAGAAGAGAAGCCAGAGGTACCAGCAAAGAATGACTAGAGCATATACACAAGCAGTACGCCCAAGAACTTTCACTGAAGGGCAGTTGGTACTAAGAATGGTGGAACACGTAAGGAGGAACCTACCAGGGCCCTCCAAATTCACCCCAAAATGGGAAGGACCTTACATCATCAGGACAGCCCATGAAAGTGGGTATTACTACCTTACAAAAGAAGATGGGACAGTCCTGACAGAACCCATAAACGAGAAATAGCTGAAACAATACTATGCATAAGGAAGAAAGGATCTCAGCATGCTAGGATCCTTTGGCCAACTTCACAACTCGCTAAGTGTTTTTCTTTTATCGTTTTCTTCACTTTTGTTATGAATTCTTGTCTAAATGATTTTGTTCAGGAACCTATGATTTTAATGAAGTTCTCTTTCCTTCAATCTTTAATATTGCAAAGTCCAGATTTGGACAGAATTGGGGGAGGATATTTGGGTCAAGACAAAAAAAAAAAAAAAAGTATATATAATACCTTTTGATACATGACCCAGGGTCCACTTTACAGATGATTCTAAATTCCCCACAGATGGTTTCAAGCGCATGGTCTAGGATCACAGGCAAAAGTAAGAGCCCAGGATACCTAGCCTGACACATGACAAAAGGGGGACCTGTCAAGTTCATGAACTGGGACCATATCTATAAAAATATGTATATATATATATATATATATATAAAAGGGAGAGGATATCCAGTGTACCCAGTTCAGTACTTGCACAACAAAGTAACCACCGGGTACCTGATCCAGAACCTACAGTGAAGCTTGTAGGAACCATGGCCTAGGACTTAGTAAGTAGCAAAAAAAAAAAAAAAGAAAGAAAAGCAATGTATCAAAGAGAAAAGCAAATCCACATGCTATTGAAAGAAATTAGAAGCAGTCTTGAAACACAAACACAGATCTATGCAAAAAAAAAGTAGTGTTCAAAAAAATATAGAGACTTATACAACCCCAAATTGTTTATACGGATTTAAAAAGGAAGAGGGAAAAGGCTAAGAAATAAGGCCGGCCAACAGGGAGCCATCTGGAGAAATAACAGGCACAGCTGAAGAAGAAAGAATTCTCTGCCTTTTGACCTTCAAATCTTGCAAAGCTTTGTGAGCACAGGCCAAAGTCTCCTCAGTAGCAGCAATCTCAGCATCTATGCTCCTGGAAGCTTGCCTCTGAAACAGCACGCGGACCAGTAGGTGCAGATGATCCAGCAAAAAGGACAGGTTGAACTTGGCCTCTAGAAGGTCCTATACCACCCCTCTCCACTCCAAAAGCTTTTCTTCAGATAAAGAGTCTACAGAAGAATCTCTCAAAGAAACCAGCACAACACACAGCAATTCCATCAAGATATTACCCAGAAAAACACCTCCCCTAAAACCGCTGGTGAAGTCCCCATGACTCTTAAGCAAACTTTCTAACAACAGCAAACCTTCAACAGGGACAGAGAAACGCAAGAAGCTGCCATAAAAAGACCCAAAGGAATAAAAGTGGCTAGCAGGAAGGCTGTTGAACTCCATAAGATCAAAACGAGCTAAGAAAGTGGAAAGCCTTGAATCAAGATCTAAAGCAACCACTCCTGGAACATCTCCCGTCACTGTATCCCCACCTGCAGAAACTGGAGAACCTTCAGCCTTTTGTTTTGTTTGAAGATCAGCAATCTGAACAGATCTCACAACTCCCTCAGGAATAACAGACTCAGAATCCCTAGCACCTGTATCAACACTCACAAAAAAAAAAAGAGCAAACCATTATCAGCTTCCTGAGGCAGAGCCTCTTCCTCCTGCTCCTCTGATTTCTTGGAAGATTCTGGGAAAGGACATAAAGCAAGTCGAAGAAAGGGTGAGGAAACTGTGGCGAAACGGCTAAAGGAAGGTAGAGATGCAAGGGGCTTCGCCATAGAAGAAGAAAGCGGGGAAAAAGGTGTAGGGGAAGAAAGGAAGAAAAAGGAAACACAATGGGAACAATCTACACTCACCTTCAGAATTCTCTGATTCCAAAGAAGAGGCAACACTGGGAACAGACCTCACACTAGCTTGACCTAAAAGGAGAAAGGAAAGAAGAAACTCAAAAAAAAAGGGGGAAGGGGAGAAAAAAGGGGAACAAAAGAGAAATAGAGATAAAACACTATTATAAAGGGAAATACAGCTCACCTGTTTGTTTGGATAAAGGCATACCACCCAAAGTCTCTTTAGTTGACAATGTCTAAGGAAACACGGTTCTGATGAGACTGGGAGTTCCCTCAAGCTGTGGACTTTGAGATGCAGGGAGCTTGGAAGCTTCGGGATCCTGAGTAGTTTGGACACCCTGCATCGGTTGCCTAGTCTCCTCAGCCATGCCACCACTAGGGGGCTCCTCCTCTATACTAGGAAATGCAACAGAAAGGGCTATAACCATTTCTTCCTCCAGAACCCTACCAGCCATAGGAGGGGACACCTCCATCTAAAAAAAAAGGGGGGGGGGGGAAGGCAAACAATAATAAGTGAAGACAACAGGGTGACACAAACACACAGTACCAGAGCAAACGGAGAGGCATGAACAAGAGAAGTCCATACCACATCATCACCAGACGACTGACTTCTGCCCTTCTTGAAGTCCAACTTGCATTTGGACTGCAAAGGAAACAATCGCTCATTAGCTAAAAGGAGGAAGTAACTTCAATAATAGTAACAAATGTAAAAGAGAGAAGAAGGAAAGAGGTCTTGCCCTTCTCTCTCTCTCTATAGATTCTTTGAGGGTCTTTTGCTTACTACGAGTATGTCCAGAGGGTCCTGAGGGGGGCTGGGATACAAAATCAGAGGATCCTAAAGGCCTATGGACTGAAGAAGTCATAAGAACCTGGGAAAAAGAAGACTCTACCTTGGTCTTCTTCTGGGTCCTCGAAGCCAAAGGTTGCCCGACTTCCTTGTCTTCCTGGGATACCAACTGTGTCTGGGATTTCCCAGTCTTTCTCTTTTTTGTCTCGGGACCAGCCTTCATGCCTTCTGTACTTTCTTCAACATCAACTATTTTCATTTTTTCCGGCCTAATCTCCTTGCCTTTACCCGCGGGGGTAGCAGCACCTATTGTCTCCATCGCACCCTTCTTAATAGGTACCCCGGAGGAAGTACCAATAATAAGACCACAACCCAACCAAGTTGTGGGAAAATCTTGTGCATATGTTACCCAACCTCCCCTGGAGGCATGCCATTCTGCGAACCCCGTCTTACTACTTACAGCAGCGGAAACAATCCCAGCAGTGGGCAGGGATAAGCGTCTATTGGATGTTGGAGCAGAGGAAACACTAAGATTAGGGGTTTCCCTAATTGTGCCAGAGCCAATGTAATCAACAAAAGACTTTTGTATTCTTCTCCAGTAGCCAGTATAGCCGTTAGAAGCAAAAACTCCTCTCTGGGAGTTAGGCACTACAAACTGGGGGCTCCTCCATGACCAATAGGAGAAGGCCTGCAACCTCAAGAAAGGATCCAAAGAGGGGAGAGACGGTACTATATCCTTAAAAACTGGGGGAATATCCTGGTCGAAACCGAACTGCCGAAGCACCCGGTGTGCCGAATAATGAGTATATCTTGGGCTGCTCGAAGAAGGCACAGGAAGCCAAGAGGGGCTAATGCAAGCAAGATAAGCCAAACTGCCCTCATCACCACGACGCAGATCAAAAGTATCCCCTGTAGAAGTTAAAAAAGAAGACAACACAGAGTCACAGGCAAAGCCAGGACCAACTCACGAGGAGATCTCCAGTGTAAATTTCCTGCTTGATCAAATGACTCAACAAGGTTGAGATCACCACCTTTCAAACTAATCCAACGAAAGATGATGGGGAAAGTATCAGTCGAATTACCACAAAGACCCTTAACTATATCGGGGGATCCTTGGAATTTATCCTTCACAAACTTCAAATTCCTGCACTTAGCCAAAGTGGCTAAAGAACGGTCCCACATAAATATCTGGAGAATAGCACAGTGAAGAGACGAAGTAATCACATAACAAGAATCACCCTCGGCCTCATCTCCATAAAGCTGATCTAACTGAGAATAAACATGGCCCAAAAACAGAGGAGCTAAAGGGTACTGAGCACCTCAAGCCAGCTTAATCGCTAACGGAAAGAAGGTAGACTTAACCCCGTACCCCGGGAACTCACTGAACAGAAATTTGCTAAGCCAGAATGCTAGGAAACCAGCCCACCTGACTTCTTTATTCTTCTCACGGGAAAGGGTCATAACCCATCTCCCCATTCTGGCAGGCTTACCCCCGGGAGAGGCAGTGCGACCACCAAAATGACTAAACAACTTATTTTCTACCACGAGATCCTCTTCAAAAAGACTAATGTCAAAAGGACTCTCATCCCCAAATACCGGGAGAAGGAAGTTATTGACCACATCCTCCAGGGTAATTGTGAACTCACCAACAGAAAAGAAAAAAGTATGAAGAGAAGGGCACCAACGGCGTACCAGATGCCTGAGCCCCTTAGCGTCTCTAAAACCCTCAAGATTCCTGGAAATCGCCACCACTTTTAGGATACCTGCGCGCTCCAGACAACCCACGAACTCCTCATCAGATAGTTCCTTATCCACCCAGATGGGCCAACCTTGGATTTTCCTTGGAACAAAATCAAAAAAGATAGGCACCGCCTCCCGAAGTCCCTGCCTAATCTGAAAATCAAAAATCTCTCTAAGGTCTGGAACCTGGGCGGAACCAGCAAAACCCGCCTAACCAGAAAACACCCAAGCATGAGAGGACAGAAGAGCCTCGCCATGAGACACTTGAGGAAAAAATAGGCTGGGAGAGTACCAGGGGTCTCGTAAAGGAAAAGCCGGACGCTCAGTGACTACATGAGATTCGCTTGGAGCAAAACCAGAAGAACCTTCACTCTCAAAAGGGCTTGGGGTGCGCTCTCTTCTTTTTCGGGAAGAAGAAGAAGCCATTAAAGTAATGGGAGTGATGAGAAGAAAGGGGGATTGAAAGAATGGAAAAGGGAAAACGGGAATAGTAGACTGTTTGAAAAGAGAGAAAATAGACCTAAAAATGAAAGACTCAGGGAAACAAAGAGATAATGTGAAACGGCCACAATAAAAGCACAAAGAGCAGTTGGAGAAGACAGTGTATAGAAAGACGCGCCAATTGCCAAAATATTTAATTTTGAAGAAGAGATTAATTAGCAGTTATTAATGGAAGTTACGGGGAACGAAAAAGGTGGGTAAAGGAAATTTTACTCCAAATACTGAACTGCCACGTCCTGTGCAAAGGGGAAATTGCAAAATGGAGGAACACGACACGTAGAAAAGACTAAGATAACCAAAAAGTAGCAGGAAAGGCCTGAATCCTAAATAAGAAAGAAAGGAACCCAGGGGTAATTAAAAGAAAATCCTACAGAATTTAAGAAACCATGAATTACTCACGCTTGGGCTTTAGGCAACCCACGAGCTCGGGGGGCTAAATGTTGAGGTCTAAAAAGTTACAATACCCAAGCCCAAAGAAATAAGTGCAAGGGGCCACGAAAAAGAGAAGAAATGGTAAACCCAAGAGGCTTGAAGCCCCAAAAAACATCAAGAAGAAAAAAGGGGAAGCCTAGAAGCTTATGAGAAAAGAAGAAAGAAAAGGAAAAGAAGCCCATGTCAGAGGATTGAAGAAGACAGCTGAGCTGAGATCCTCAAAGACTGCCAAAAGGCTCGAGATCCCCCAGGTGTGTAAGCACAGTCAAGAAAAGATTAAGACAGTTCAAAAGAAAAAGACAAAAAGAAACACAAGAAACAGAGGAGAGGCCACGTCCTTCTCAAGCGTCAAACGACCCAGCAAGAAAAAGAGGAAAGAATCAGTGACCTCTCATAGCACAAGTGGGTAGCACCTCGGGGAACCAGAATGAAGAAGTATAAAAAAGGGAGTTGCAGTGGAAGACTTTCAAACCGGCAAAGTGGGATTCCGCCCGTTTAAGAAAAAAGATAAAGAAGAAGGACGGCCAAAAGTTGGATCGAGAAGAGCGTGACCTCAGCATATTCCGAAATAGGTAGTCAGCCATGGACTTTCAAAGAAACAAAACTAAAAGGAAGAAAAGGATGAAGAACAGGGAAACTGAATCTATTGGGCGATGGGCACAATACATACTATAGTACCCAAAGGGCAAAACAGAGGAATCAATAGTTCTCCTGGGACTCCAGAATATCACTATAAAAAGGGGAAAAGGATTGCGAAGAAAGGCAGAGAAATTTGGGATGGGAGAATCATTGATAAAATTCTGTCGAGAAGAAAAACTTAGAGAAAAATTAGTAAAATTACTTCCCGGTATCCTAGAGAAAGCTACTATAGCACATACTCGGATTAAAAAAGAATCAAACTTTGCAAGTTTTAAAGGTTAGAATAACCATCCAAGACTGTAATTTTTGAGCTTGCTTGAACCTTGTATCATGTCTTAGTGAGCGTACTGTAATCATAATAAAGAAAATTCAATGAAATATTCTCTACTGATTTGAGGATCCCTAACCATTATTTTGTGCTTTTATTAGTTTGTTCTCTGCATTACTTTGCTATTTTGATTTGTTGTTCAATACAAATATCCTTGTTTGTTAGTTTATATGTATTGTAGGAAGCATACCCTGTGCATCACTTGATTCTTAAATAGCCCTTTAGCTGCGGTGAATCAAAGCCCGGTCCACCAAACTACAACTATTCGGCCTGGGATCCTTGGGCCTGAGTGTTGCAGAAAAAAGCACTCTCACAGAGTTTAAATACAATAATACAAAATTGATGTTGAGACGCATAAGAGTGAGAAAGAATATAATGGTTCAGCTTGATGCTTTATGTCTACAAAGGAAGATCGAAAAGAAAACCTTGACGGCCACATATTTAGTGTGTGTTTGGCAAAAATTAAAAAGCCAGCTTATTTTACTATTCAGCTTATTTTTGCTACTATTCATGGTTCTCACTGTACTATTTCAGTTAATTTTTACCTTTATCTACCATACTTTCAACAAAAATAATTTAGTTTCAGCAAAATAAGTGAATCCCAAATAGGCCATTATTATATGATCAAGTGGGTTATGAAAAAACCCTATACAAGATATATATGTATAAAATGGTGCAGAGGATTTGGACTCTAGAAATTATAAGAGTTAGAGTTAGTCATAGTTGGGCTTTACAGTACATTGGGCCTCTTGTGCATCACACATTAATTGTAAATCATAAATCAATCAACCATATTTTAAGGACTCATGCAAGAGAAAGATTCTATACATGAAGGTCCAATGCTTCTTCTTCATTAACGGGTCGATATACCAGTCATAGGGTCTATTTGGATACTGCTTATTGCCGAAAACTGAAAACACTGTAGCAAAATAACTTTTAAATGTGTGAATAGTGCAAGAGAAAGATTCTATACATAAAGGTCCAATGCTTCTTCTTCATTAACAAGTTGACATACCAGTTATAGGGTCTGTTTGGATACTGCTTATTATTGAAAACTGAAAACACTGTAGCAAAATAACTTTTAAATGTGTGAATAGTGCCATACGACCTATTTTTAATGAAAGTTTTGTTGAAAAAAGAGATTTGTGGATCTCGTGCACTGTTCACGAGACCCATTGCCAAACACTAGATGCAGCTGGAAAAAAAAGAAAAAAAAAAAAAAAAAAAAAAAAAAAAAAAATTCAGCTATATCCAAACGTTCACATAATGCTGCTACCAATTTACTTTGAACTCAAGAACTTTTTTTTTTTTGTTTTTTTGGTTTTTTGATAAGTCATGACCTTGGCTTTTTTTTGTTTTCTTTAAGAACTTGAAACTTGAAGGTAGAAGGAATTTTTAAGTAATTATTGGTAGGTTTTCTGGTTCTGCAATCCTATACTTTTCCTTGCAATGAATTGAATATGTTAAGGTTAGTTGCCTCTTTCATTCCATAGTTGGCCAACTAGAGAGTGGATAAAATAGATAAATCTTTCTCTACAAGGTTGGTACTTCACTTTAATTATTTTGAATATGTTACGAAAATTATCAATGTTAATTGCCTTTTTTAATAGGATGATGTTTAACTTACTCTCTACCTATTATATTGTAATTATCCAATTATATAAAAAATAATAATAATAATAATAATATTTAGGAACATCTTAAAATAAAATAGAGTATGGATGAATGAATTTCAATTAGCTTAACTAGTAAGGTTTTTTTTTCGTTGAATAAGAGGTATGGACTATGGAGTTCAAATCACACCGATGAAAAACTAAATGGTGTCTCAGGCCGAAAGAATAATCACAGACCAATTACTAATAAGCCGGAAATTGTCATTAGCTAGGGACATATAGTTTCTCATGCAATTTACTTTCTTTAGGAAGGGCTTCTATCAATTTAAAGTACAAATTCCACATTGTCAGCAACTGAACCACTCTCCCCCACGAATAAAGCTAAAATCGACTTTTGCGAGAATCCAAAGTTTCCAAACCCTTGTGACCTCGTTTCATACCTAGAGTTAGATAACTATATCCAAAAGAGAGATTCCGTGCAGCCCCGCTTCTTTTTCTTAAATGATTGACCTCCTGTGCAATATCCAAAATCGAGTGAATTGAATTCGATTGGATTGAATTAGTGAAAAATTGTATGGACATGAGATGAGTCTTGTTTCAAGTGTTTATTACATCAAATTAAATTGTTTAAACAATCACGATAAACCTAATCATATCAATATTATGAATAATCATTTTGGTGTATAGTGCAAATGTGACTCGTGCACCAAAACAGTGGTTTCTACTTTCTAATTAAGGCCGAGCACTGGTTTGATTTTTGAGCCTCTATGCACTTCTTAATCTAGCTGCTGTCTCATTGATCCAGATCTTGATCGGGCCTTTGTACCTCTATTATTGCTCAGCGTAGGTGAGGCCTGACATTTATAAAAGGATATCGGGTAAAAATAAAAGTTCTAACATTTCTTCTCAACTTGGGCCAGGCCTGACATTAATTTTTCTCTACCATACAGAAGTACCATATATTATAATTTGTACTATGTTCATTTCTTTACAGAACAAACTAGTAATTGAATCTTTTCTAATATACAAGAAAGGTGGATGTTTACAACCATTTCTTTCTTTTGTTAACTATATATATATAGCTACATGACCCCAAAAAAAACTATATGTAGCTATATAACAAATATATATATATATATATATATATATATATATATATATCTAGCTAGTTTATAGTAAAACCCCATTTCATAGCATACTTGACCAACTCTTTCATCTCATCTTCGCTAACATATCCATCTCCATTAGCATCTGCATGACGAAGTGCTTGTCCAGCTCTCCATCCACTAAAATGCAAGCCAAGGCTACGAAAAGCAGCCTTTAGCTCATTCTTGCTTAGCTTACCATCTCCATTTGTATCATATCTCTTTAGAAGACCCTTAAGTTGCTCTTCAGACAAGGGATAGCTTGTACTTCTAGGGCTCCACACAGGCATTTTGTTGGTATATGTTATATGGGTGTGTTTTGGTGATGAGGCAAAAACTTGTTATGTGGAAGAAACCAAGTGAGAATTTCTTATATACTGAGATTGTTAGATATGAGAAATGAGAGAAAGATAAGAGTAACAAGTAACCTTTTTTTTTTCTTCCTAAAGTACTATTTTATCCCTTTTTTCTAGATAGGATATTTGTATCTCTTTTTAGTGGATAAGACTAAATAAAAATCCACGTTGGCTTTCTGTGAATCGGTGCAACTATGCAAGGATTTTTATCTTAAGATTATAAAGTATTTTAAGACAATAATATCAAAGATTTCCTCGGTCCCTTGGGTTATAAAGTATCAAATCACTAGGTTTCTAGTAAGCTAAATAAAAACCTACCATATTATATAGTCGTAGTATCATTTTTTTTTTTAATTATTGGCAGGAATTAATTTGTTGTGACAACGACAATATTTTTTGTTGTTATCATTTCTTTTCCTTCCATGCGATTGCTGTTAAAGGAAGACACTTGTAATTTCAAACGAAGGATAAATTCATATCCATGGTCCTCTTTTCCTTTTTTTTCTTTTTCTTTTTTGGCTGAACTTTTCCTTTCATCCTTAGCCATAACTTAAGTTGATTTCTTTTCATACATGCGTGTCAATATTTGAAGTGAAAACGTGAAAATACATTTAAAAAAATTTACTAAAGAAAGATAGAAATCATGAAGATATTTGGCCTTCGCAAGGTTGGGAAAAACTTGGAAAAATGAGCATAATAGGGGAATTCTTTGTGCTTGTATCTTTTCCTTCTTCATTTTAATTATGTATTGTTAAAAGTCTTATAATTTAATTGACACATTTTCATGTACAAAGTGTTTGAAGATTAGAGGAAAAAGGATTCAAATTCTTATTAATATAAGAGATATTCAGGACCAAAAAGTTTTCGAGAAGTTTGACACATTTTCATATACAAGGAGATTAAAGGAAAAACTATTCAAATTCTTATTAATATAAGAGATATTTAGGACCAAAAGTTTTCGAGAAAGAGCAGCTCATCATGTTTGAATTAATCTAATATAATTGTGCCTAACAAAGAATATTCATGTGCATGATTATTTTAGCTCTTTACACAAATCATTAATCCACTTTTTTGTCCGTTTGTGCCTTTTATTTTTTAGTAAGAGATATTCAGGACCAAAAAGTTTTCAAGAAGTTTGATACTTCTTCATGCACAAAGTGTTTGGAGATTAAAGAAAAAATTATTCAAGTTCTTATTAATATAAGAGATATTTAGGACCAAAAGTTTTCTAGAAGGAGCAGCTCATCACGTTCAAATTAATCTAATATAATTGTGCCTAACAAAGAATATTCATGTGCATGATTATCATTAGCTCTTTACACAAATCATTAATCCACTTTTTTTTGTCCATTTGTGCCTTTTATTTTTCGGTAAAAAGGGACTTCTTAAATTCTTAATTCTTATCTTATATTTCTTTCTCAAAAAAATTCTTATCTTATATTTAATGACCCATCGCGATATAGCTTTAAATAAAATAAAATGACCATATTTTTTTCTTACTGGTAGAGCTATCTAAGAAAACACATGTAGGCCGAAAGCCCTTGTCTACAATATCATTAGTTTTATCACTTTATATGAGTAATGCTAGAGAGTCAAAAAAAAAAAAAAAAACCCTTGCATATCTAGCACAGTCCACATACGCATCTTGAATCCTTGATACTTAAAAAATACCTTGCATTTGTTGCAATCCATTGCTCTTGATCATCTGCTATGTTAAAGTGGTAGGAATAAATATAAAATACAAACCTTAAACAGTTTATTATGCATTAATATGGGGAAAAAGTAAGATTCTGCATATAAAATTATTAAAGTGATCTCATTATATAGTATAATAGCAACACTATATTCTAGTCTAGCCCCCAAATGACTTTGAAAGAAGAAAATTATTGAGGGGATATTTTGTGGAAAGGATCAAAATTGTCAAAAGATAAGTAGAAAGTTAGAAACCACTGCCCAACAATTTGGCCAAACTCAAAAGCAATTCCCAAGTGGTACTCAAGATCTTATCTGCCTTCTCTTTTTTTTTTTTGGAAAATTATTTGCCTTCTGTTGTTAAAGATAAAACGACCATATAATTTCTTATTGGTATGACTATATATGTGCGTATGTATGTATGTATATATATATATATATATATATATGTGGACCAAATTGGACGGAAGCGGACCGACTTAGACCAAATAGAACCAAATGACCAAAGTGGACAGAATGGGACCGAATAAGACCGAATTGGAGCAAATGGGACTGAATAAAACCAAATGGACAGAATAGGACCAAAGTAGACTGAATAAAAACAAATGGACAGAATAGGACCAAAGTGAACCGAATAAAACCAATATGGACTGAATAAGGCCGAAGTGGACCAAATAGGACCAAAGTGAATAGAATGGACGGAATAGGACCAAATTAGAGTTAATAAAAAAAAAAGACCAAATAGGGCCAAATTAGACCGAATAAAATCGAAGTACATTCACCAATATTGGGATCCATATTTTTTACTATGGGTCTGTTTGGATAGAACTTATTTTGCTGAAAACTGAAAACACTGTAGCAAAATAATTTTTAAATGTGTAAATAGTACCGTGGGACCCATTTTTAATGAAAAAATTGTAAAAAAGTGAAGTTTGTGGGTCCATGAACAGTAAATGAACCCAGTGGTGTGCACTTCACCATTTATTTTGCTGTGAACAGTATACAAGTTGATGAAAAGTGTACAGTGAACATGTTGAAAAGTCAAAAACTACGGCAGGGAAAAAAAAAAAAAAAAAGAAACACAAAAACGCAAACGCAGGGAATAAGTTGGATCCAAACTCTCTCTATATTATGGATTATAGATAGATAAATGGATAGATATAAATTCCCTAGCTACTAGTGCTACTTTGTGGTCAAAAGTTGCATGTTGAATATCCTCATTAACATTCAATAATGATCACACAAACCCCATTTACTAAATTTGAATCTAGCAAGATATTGAGGATAAACTTAGAAAGAGAAAGAAAAGATAGATGCAGACTAATAAATTTTAGAATTTTAGGATCAATTTGAAAAAAATGAAACTATAGAATTCAATTTATCCATTCTTTTTTTTTTTAATTGGGCTGGTGAGCAATATAGGCTGGCCTTTTAATGAAGTTAGATGCAGACTAATAAATAGAGTGACTCAATTTGGGCTTCCGAAGACTGATATTAGGCCCAATGTAAAAAAGGTCCTGTAATCCTTCCATTTTCTAACGCGCTCAAATTTGTTATCAAGCACGGGACAGGCTCCTCTCCAGTTTTAATATCTCCTGTTGTCTCCCGTTTTTATACGGATGACTGACACTTGGCAAGTAAAAGATCCAAGGGCGAAAAAGACCATATCTCTTTCTTCCTCCAGCCTCTGTTTCCAGTTTCCACAAAAATTTTTGATTTTCTCTCCATTTGTCTTTTTTTTTTCCTCTCTCCAACATCATTACAACCACCTGATCAACAAAGGCATCAAGACCATAGCTTTCCGGAGAAGAATGGAAAAAAGGAAGATCTGATCTTGAGAAAAAAATCAAGAAAATGCTTTCCTTCAAATCTTTTCACTAGAGACTATTCTATGTTTGGTTGGTTTTCTTCAAGTCATTTTCTTGTGTGCCCAGTGATTTCTTAGCAAAAGAGGGGCTGTACAAGACAACATATATGGATTAAAAAGTTGCAGAACCCAAATTTTGATAAAACCCATCAACTGCGATTAAAATGATGAGCACCCAAAACCAAATCTTTTCCGTCATGAGAATCAAAGCAACATCAAAATCCTTGAAATCCTTGAAGACCCATCATGAATGAGACTTTGCCCAAACAACACTCTCATCTCCATTAGAACCCAAATCCCTTAAAACCCAGCCCATCCACAAAAACAAAAGCAAAAAGTAATGACAGATCTGAAGAGATAAGAGATAGGGACTGTAATTTTGTAGAGAAAAAGGGAATTGAGAGAAAGGCTCAAGCAATAGTTTTAATGATAGAGAGAGAAGGGCGAGGAACAACAAAGTGAAGAATGAGATGTGAGAGAAAGACAAATGGATAGAAAATCTAAAATTGCCATGGAAAGAGATGTTGGAGGAAGAAAGAGAAGTGAGTTTTTTTTAGCCCTTGGATCTTTTACTTGCCAACTGTCAGTCATCCGTGTAAAAACAGGAGACAACAGGAGATATTAAAACTGGAGAGGAGCCTGTCCCATCAAGCACAAACAAACAGTCAAACACCTCACCAACCAAAACACTCACACTCTGACTATCACTCAACTCACTCATCACTGTTCCGTTTCCCTTTCGGAGCCAAATCCAATATCCACATGGAGCCCCAAAAACCCGAACCCTTTGTAGGGCCCACAAATCCGCTCCTCTCACTCTCCACCTTCATCCACCAACACTGCCTCCGCCTCGGCGCCGACATCGCCGCTCGCTTCGACGACACCAAGCGACTCGCCGGAACCCTAACCGCCGCGCACTGGCCACCGCCAAACAGGCGTGTCCGCCCGGCGCATCCTCCGCCTCTTCCGTTCGCTTCGATTTCGCAGCCCAAGCAAGCCGTAGCCGCCGGATTGAGCTCCGAACACGTGGCCAAAACCCTAGCCGGCACGGCGGTGTACACGGTCAGCAATTCGAACAATGAGTTCGTGCTCATCTCCGATCCTAATGGCGTTAAGTCCATTGGCTTGCTTTGCTTTCGCCAGGAAGACGCCGAGGCCTTCCTTGCTCAAGTTCAGTAATTTTCTCTCTCCCTCTCTCTCCTGTTTGTTTCCCGAGTAAAAATAAAATTGGAAATTTGTGTGTTATTTTACTTTACGGTTGTGAATTTCAGGTTAGGACGCGAAAGAGACAATTACGCAGTGATGCAAAGGTGGTTCCAATTACACTTGACCAGGTAATGTATTCCTTTGGAGTTTGATTCATTATTCAATTCTATTCTGTAATGTAACTCAAATTCCTTTTTCTACAAGTTATAGGTGTATTTGTTAAAGGTTGAAGGAATTGCATTTCGGTTTTTGCCTGATCCAGTTCAAATAAAGAATGCACTAGAGGTTAGTTTTTTCTCTATTGGGTCTAGTATGTTTAGAAGTTTGAGGCATATCAGCAACTTGTTTTTTGTTTAAGAAGAAAATGAATGTAGTTCAAGTGCAACGTGTAAAAAGGAATAAATAAGTTTATAAGTCAATGTTAAAAAATCGAAATTACACCATCTTAAGTTTTGGGTGAATTGTCCATTGTTGTCTACAGAATTGTAAGAATCACAATATATGATGCAACATCGTTTTACTAGATTTTTCGGCATCTATATAGACAGCAATGGATGGAAGTGCCAACTTAACAAGAATGTGAAGATTTAACGGGCAAAATGACACCCCACACCCCCACCCCCCCCCCAAAAAAAAAAAAAAAAAAAGGAAAAAGAATGATAATTCACCTCATGCCTTAATAACAGCAAGGTGAAGGGTGAGTTTGTGGGTTCAAGACGCACTGGGTGCATGCATAATTACCAACTATAAACTAAATGAATTAAAAAGTGGGGTGTCAATACCAAAAAAAAAAAAAAAATGTAAGGAGTCGAAAACCATAGAGAAGGATGTTGTGAGAGAAATCATAATTGCTTTTTATGAATGTGCTGTATAATTGTATGCCATTATTGTATAATTATATTCAGCTAACCTTTAAGATTGACTCGCAATTATGTGTCATGTATAATAGATCAAATCTGCTGATGGGAGGAGCGGGTTTGATGGAGTTCCTGTTTTTCAGGTTTGTTAATCTACTTTGGAATCTATGCCCAATTGTAAAAGCAGAAATACATTAGAATGAGTGCTTAAGTAACACCAGCTCTTTTATGCATCATATGAATGGCTTTCAAATTTGTGTCCACTACTCAAATGAAATACTTTGGAGAGAAAGGAACTGAAATGAAGGAGAAAATAAGAAGAAGAAATCAAGATTTAAATAACACTTTTGTTCTGAGCGCTGGTTGGTTTTTTGTCTCAGCCTTGTCTTCCATATGTTCAAATAGATTCATCTATAGTTAAACAAGTAATATGGACGTTTTTTAGTATTATTACATTGACAATGTATATCATATACAAAATTATTGACTACATATAAAATTTCTATACTCCGGAGACTACCTTACTAAATGGAACCTACACATGCCAAATCAGTAGAACACTAAAACTGTAGCAAGGCTGTTCTCAGCCTTTGCATGCTAGGGATCATTTAAGTGACCAAATTTTCTTGCATGAGTGCACTGGTGGGAGAAAATTTTGGGTCTTAGTTGTCCTTCCTCAGTTTTTTCTAATTATCTGCCTGTGCCTACAGTCAGACCTTCTGGTTGTGAAGAAGAAAAACAAGCGTTACTGCCCTGTATATTTTACAAAGGTTGGTTGGGCCCATTGAGCTCCTTGGTTATGCTGTTGTGTTGTAAGATGCAGATATGAGTACATGATTTACAAGTAGCTGTCCTTCGCTTGTTTGTATACAGGAGGATATAGAAAAAGAACTGTCAAAGGTCTCTAGGGCATCAAGAGGACCTGCACTTTCCCAACATATTATGGTATGACATCCCACCATTCTTTTGCCTCTCTTCTCTTATAGAACTATTTATGGCGTTAATGGGAATGTTTTTTTACTGAAAACATATGAAATAATAATGTGAAATACCCTTCTGAAACTTAAAATAAAATTTCAATGTATTCCAAGTCATCCTTCATTTTTCTGTCTTTGTAACATGCTCCAATTTTAGCACCTTTTCCGAGTTTACCAACATAATCACATTTCATTCTTTTACTCTGTTTTGGGTACCAACAGACATGGCTGTTTTCATTTGTCCTGAATTGGTTTTGTTCCAATAATTGTGTTGTGCAAGAATCCAATTTATAGTTGGTGACATGTCACAGGAATAACTTGTTGGGTTTGATTTGAAAGTTGCCTTTATTCCAAATAATGATTTGTGCAAAAAGTAGGTTAAGGTTTCCAATTATTTGCAAATCTTTGGCCCAGATTTCATGAAATATTGGACAATAAATTATTGTTTGCTAGTTTATAACTCAGTAACTCACCAGGTATCTCCAAATATTAATGTTCATTTTCAACTTCATGAAGTTTTATGAATTCCGCATTGATTTTGGGGCCTGGAGCATTTTGGGAATGTCTTTTACAAAGTTGGGGTATTAATGTCAGGATGATCATATGATAATAGATCACTGACATAAAGGGTGAGTTTTACAGTTTGATCCTCTGACTCTGTTAAGGTTTTAATATTCAGGGTAAAACCAAATAAATGTTCAAATTTTCTACATGAAATCCACAGTTATCGGAGAAGTTATTTGCTTGAAGCTCTTATAAGTCTCTACTTTATAAAGTTTCCTTACATTATCAAAAATAAATAAATAATAATGATGGATATGGGAAGTTTATAGATTAAAAATCAAGCTCTCCTATACCAAAGAGAGAAAATGGATAAAAGGAGAAATTGCATTGGGGGAAATAAATAAAAACTATTTACTTATCAAAAAAAATAAAATAAAAACTATTACCCTGCTGTATATTTCAGCAATTGCGACAAGGCAATAGTGGCTTTAGCTCATATTTCTACACAGGATATAATTCATATTTTGTGATTTACTACTCACGTTTCAACCAACAATGCAATGTTGATTTTTGGTACTTATTCTTTTACATTATTGTATTCTATTTACTTGATTAAAATGATTTCAACAGGTTGGTAGCTTGGAAGATGTTTTGAGAAAAATGGAGGTAACAAGACATTTCCTATGGAAATTGAATGCTTACTTACCTGGAATTAAATAGTAATACTGAATTGATGCCTGACTGATGCAGGTGAGTGAAAAGAACTTGGGTTGGGAAGATTTGATTTTTATTCCACCTGGCAAGAGCCACTCTCAACACATTCAAGAAGTGCTTAAAGTAAGATGAATGTGATGTGTGACTCCAACTGACCATTTGTGAACACATTGCAAGTTTTCAGGTTCATAATAAAGCAGGTCAGCCATTATGTCTATCAGTAACCCCTCTGTTTGGCATGTGTGTATTTCAAGTTAACAAAATAAGTTCCTTGACATGCGGATAATGGTTTGTAGGAGATCAAAGCTACAAAGTGGGTATCCATTCAAAAAATTATGAGAATGGAACAGCTAACATGAGATCCAGTAAAGGAGCTCAGGGAAATCACAATGTTTACACTCAAATTATGGAACTGGTTGTAGTCTATGTGTACAGTTTTGTCATATTGATAAATTCATTCTCTATATGTTTTAGAGCCTTTTTGAGCTTATGGAATGGATGGCCATCGAACATGACTACTGTGTTGTGTGGTGACCCTTATGTCATTGAAGACATTGAGCAAGAGGGCTTAGCTAATATTTAATAATGAACCGAATGAGTAGTATTACAATGTTTTTGCTGTTTGACAATGACATAAATATCCAGTCAGGCTTGCCCTGTGCCAAGCTGCATTTCCTTTAAATGGAACAGTATTTTCACATCAGTTATCATGTTGCCAAAACTTAATATTTTTGCATCTGGCAACTGCCCAGCATGTGATACATCAAACTAATATACTTTTAATGCTAATGAGGTGGGAAGTTAGATTAGCGGATTGCCCAAAGTGGCTTAAAAAATGTTCCCTGTTTTGCTTAATGAACATGGCTCATATTAAGGAAGCTAGATTTCCATGTCACATGGCAGAATAGATGCTCAATTTGCTTATTATGGTGCTGAACAGAGAGCTTGGCAGCTTGCATTGAGATGACCACTTCAAGTATTGTCAATTCTCACTCGAGGGATATCAAGGAACAATATTGTTAAACTCCTTAGGATGGGCCCTGTTTTACCTGAACCCTCATGTAAGAAATTTACTCCATAGGTTGTTCACAAACTTCTGCATGGTACTTGTGGATACATACATGCATTCACTTTTGAGTTCGTCAATATCAGGAGGCTGACCACCAAGAACACCATTGTGATAGTTTACCATAACTTGGGCAAAATGCCGCGCAAAACATGGTTTAGAAATCATTTTGGGTGAGTTGTTACATGTAATGAATTGAAATCTAACCTAAAATGAAAATCATATCAATGATGAATAAAGATCAGCAAAAGGAAGAAATGATTAGAAAATTAAGATATTGGTGAAGAGACGCAATTTCCTAACGAATAAAAACGACATTTCCTTGCGTGTATGAAGTTGACGGGGCAACCAAATAGTTGTTGGAGGGCCGCTTAGCGTCTTCCTTCTAGATTCCTAGCATACGCACATACCTAAGTTTCTCGAGAAAGTTCCAATTTACCTTTCTACCTATGCTCTATCCTCTAACTAATCGATTGACAATTGCCTAGAATCATTAATAAAAAAATGTATTAAAAAAAAAGAAGAATATAGATGAAACATTCAGCCAAAAAAAACACACATTATTGATCAAGTCCATTTTTTTTTTTTAATTTATATTGACATATAAAAATAAAACATTATAGGGGTTGGTAGAAGGTAGTGTGGGAGAAAGGTGCAAAGTTATGAGGGTAGAATTGGACTTCAAATGATTGTCTAGAAATAAAAATGTGCAAAGTTATAATTTACTCAATTACTCCCAACTTTTTTTTGTCTTAAAGTAAAGAAAACCAATAGGAACACACATGGAGCTCTATAAATGGTCCAGACTTTCTTAATTTGAGATTTACTCTAGTATCACTCTCTAAGCTCTCTAACCACTGCCTCCAAATTCTTCATTCAATCCTAATCATAATAATAATAAATTAATAATCAGCACCTACATTTTTAATGTGAAAGTGGAGCAAATAGTTATATATATATAAACAGGGTCCCCTTTGAAGGAGTTGAAAGAATTTGAATAAACTGATGGAAGGACTTGGTCTTCCAAAGCTTATGAAGGCCACTCCAAAGGCTTTGGTTAAGATCAATTTGGTCTTCCTTGCTTTATTTCTGGTTGTTTACGCAGCTCTTCTTCTCCGGCCAAATTCTTCACTCTATTTTGAGAATGCAGGCTCGCTTGTTAGGTGTTCATTGCGCGAGTGCCATCACAAGGTAAGGTGAGCCTGCACAAGTTTTTCTTCTCTTTCCCCCATTCATTTGCATTTCAAAACCATGAGAAAGCAAACATGATTTTTTTTAAAAAATTTCTGCCTCATCTACTGGCATCATGAGATAGTAAAAGTTGCATGTGTTTCATTTGAAATTTTGAATGAGGATCTTATTCCTTGTAATAATACATCATCATTTTGTTAGAGATTTTTTTTTTTTTTTTCCTTTTTTTCTCAGACTTTTTTTTTTTTTTTTTTTTTTTTGGATGACCCATTTTGTTGAACTTGAATTTTTAGGTGGACACTCTTAAAATGAAGGTGGTGTTGGAGGAGACTCAAGCCAATTCACAAAAGCCCAAGGGAAACCTGAGTGAGCTAGAAATGCCAAACTTCTTGAATAAAATGGGGAAAGGAATGAAGATTGGAATGGTCAACATGGATCACAGAGATGTGAGTAAATGGAGCACACACAGTGAAACTATACCAATCAAATTTGAAAGGGTCTCAGAGTTATTTGAATGGAAAGATTTGTTCCCTGAATGGATAGATGAAGAGGAAGACACAGACGTGGCAACATGTCCCGAGATACCAATGCCAGATCATAGAATCTATGACAATTTGGACATGATAGTAGCTATACTGCCATGCAAGTTTCCAGAAGAGGGCTGGGCAAGAGAGGTGTTCAGACTCCAAGTCCATCTTATTGTGGCAAATTTGGCTGTAAAAAAAGGGAAGAAGGATTGGTATAGTAGGACAAAGGTTGGGCTATTGAGCAAGTGTAGGCCAATGATGGAGTTGTTTAGATGTGAGGATTTGGTAAAACAAGAAGGTGATTGGTGGTTTTTTGAGCCAGAGATGGGGAGGTTGGAGCAGAAAGTTTCATTGCCTATTGGGTCTTGCAAATTAGCTCTACCCCTATGGGGACAAGGTACGTAAAAAGCTTCAAGTCCTTGTTTGATTAGTTTGTTTCAATTATGGTTTTCCCAGTTTTTTTTGCTCTATAGCTGCATTGCGTATATCATATATGTCACAATAAAATTAGACATAGCATATGCAAAAACTTTGAGGTATAAAAAAAATAAATCGCGCCAGATAGGGGTCGAACCTATGACCTTCTGCTTAGGAAACAGACGCTCTATCCACTGAGCTACAGGCGCTTTCTTATGCAAGCGTACGCTTTCAATTCTACAAGAATATAAGAAATAACAGAGTCATTTGGCTGTTAATTAACCGAAGTCAAAGCATCTCTATGCTTTTTTTGGTTTTCTAATAGTCTCATTTTTTAATGTGATTTGGGTAAGTATTAGCTATTAATTAGGGTTGGTTGGCCGAAAAATTGATGTGGACAAATTAAAGAACAAACAAAATTAGTTGATTGCTTTGATGACATCTTTTTGGCTGGGGTAGTTGTGCTTTAGCTGTGTTTCTAAGAAACCTTCATACTTCTTTTAGATGCCGAAAAAGTAGCTTTCATGAAATGTACATTCTCTTTTAAGATTGGGAGACATCTTTTGCTGACATTTTCTTTCAATATAGCTTAGAAATCAAGGAATCTGAATTTTTTTTCAAATTCCCTATCCTCAAATTCACCGTCACATTTTTTTACCCCTAATGAAGAAGAAGTCCGATCTAAATAGTTCATAATACCATATCCTCTAAATAACTTTTGAATTAACATTTCTTCTAGATGATATAAAATTATGTCCATAAATGATGACATGAATCTTTCATCATTAACATTAGACAAATTGACTCGGCCAAAAAAAACAAAAAACAAAAAAGGAGAGAGAGAGAGACATTGGTCAATCAAGTCATTATTAATTTTTTTTTAGGATAAAAAATTATTAATTATTTTTTAATGCATCATTTCCATACCTACATGGCTAGTTCACACAAACATAGTTGTGAAAAAAATTCCCTACTCCATAATAAATGTGCTTTTTCACAGTCAAATTTTAGCTATAAGATTCTCATTATAAATGACATTTAGTAAAATATAACATTATTCTTAAAGTAACGTATCAAAATAACTCATGTATAAAATATAATAGTATAACATAGTCTTGTATCTCCTTTTTATATTTCACTTTATACTTCATCAATTAAAATGAAACATAATATTTTTATTCGATTGATAAAACTACAATCCTACTTGTTTCGATGTTTAATCGATGAAAAAATCATTAATACACAGGTATCCACGAAATCTACGACCTCTCCAAGATCCAAAGCTCTACAATAACACCAAAAAAAGAAGCCTATGCCACTGTTCTTCATTCCACAGAAGCCTATGTTTGTGGTGCCATAACCTTAGCCCAAAGCCTCATCAAAACTGGAACCAAGCGTGACCTACTCATGCTCATAGACAACTCCATCTCTATATCCAAACGCAATGCCCTCGTCGCTGCCGGGTGGACTCTCCGAATCATCGAACGAATCAGAAACCC
The DNA here is from genome assembly GCF_001633185.2 of Quercus lobata. Taxonomy (NCBI): domain Eukaryota; kingdom Viridiplantae; phylum Streptophyta; class Magnoliopsida; order Fagales; family Fagaceae; genus Quercus; species Quercus lobata. The sequence continues at coordinate 4,915,358 of NC_044905.1, read as the reverse complement.
TAGAGCCGAAAATGGCACGTACAATGAGTACAACTACAGCAAGTTCCGACTTTGGCAACTCACTGACTATGACAAAGTCATATTCATCGATTCAGACATCCTCGTACTACGTAACCTTGACTTGTTATTCCATTTTCCTCAAATGACAGCCACTGGCAACGATGTTTCGATCTTCAATTCCGGCATCATGGTCATTGAGCCTTCGAATTGCACGTTTCGAGTTTTCATAGACCGTACAAAGGACATAATTTCGTACAATGGTGGTGACCAAGGTTTCCTTAACGAGGTCTTCGTGTGGTGGCATCGTTTGCCGAGGAGAGTGAACTACTTGAAGAACTTTTGGGCTAACACAACGTTGGAAGCGACCGTGAAGAACCATTTGTTTGGAGCTGACCCACCACAAGTTTATTCTATACATTATTTAGGGTTGAAGCCATGGCTTTGTTACAGGGACTATGATTGTAACTGGGACATTGGGGACCAACGTGTTTATGCAAGCGATGTGGCACACCAAAGGTGGTGGAAATTTCACGATGATATGGATGAAGGGTTGCAAAAGTTTTGTGGGTTAACGGAACAAAGGAGGATTGAGTTGGATTGGGATAGAATGAAAGCTAGAAAGATGGGTTTGGCTGATAAGCATTGGGGGATTAAAATTACAGATCCTAGACGAAAGCATTTGATTACATAGAATTTTGTAATAATTCTCTCTCATTTTTATTTTTTTATTTGATTTTCCTTTTTTTTGTTTCACTTAATTTATGTGTGAATAGATTGTCACGAGAGAATGCATATGAGACATTGGGAGTTCTTAGTCGTTATATTTATTTTTGCAGGGATTTATGTCTCATTTTTATTTTTTTATTTGATTTTCCTTTTTTTTGTTTCACTTAATTTATGTGTGAATAGATTGTCACGAGAGAATGCATATGAGACATTGGGAGTTCTTAGTCGTTATATTTATTTTTGCAGGGATTTATGGCATTTTATACTCTCTCTCTCTCTCTCTCTCTCTCTCTCTCTCTCTCTCTCTCTCTCTCTCTCAACTTTTGTTCTAGGAATATTCCTAGCCCCAAGGTTCACGTCTTGAGCTAGGTGCAATATTAGTCATCATAAGTCATAAATTTGGGATTTTTAGGAAGAAGAAGGGAAAAAAAAAAAAAACCAGTACTTTGTAGTTTGTACTCGTGCAAAATGGGGAATTCTATCCTTTTGCCCATATTTTAAAAAAAATTTAGCAATATGTCCATGTTTTGAAACTATTTAGGTCCATGTCTCTGTTTTAATAAAATCGAGTTTTAATGTAAAACTCGATTGGTTTAAAATCAAGTTTTGCCAAATGAAACTTAAAAAAAAATAAATAAATAAATAAAAATTGTGGAACTCAAGTTCATGGAGCTCGAGTTCCTTTTTCTTTTTCTTTTTTAAGTTTGATCGCTCTATACTCGATTTTTTACAAATCGAGTTTTACATTAAAACTTAATTTTGAGAAAATCAAGTTTCAAAATAAGGACATAAACCTAAATAGTTTTAAAACAGGAACATATTGCTAATTTTTTTTTTAAATAAGGGCAAATTGTGGAACTCAAGTTCATGAAACTCAAGTTCCAATTTTTTTTTTTTTTTAAGTTTAATCGCCCCATACTTGATTTTCTACAAATTGAGTTTTACATTGAAACTCGATTTTTTCAAAATCGAGTTTCAAAACAGAGACATAAACCTAAATAATTTCAAAACATGAACATATTGCTAAAAAATTTTAAAAATAAAGGCAAAATGCTAGAATTCCCGTGCAAAATAAGGAATACAATAAAAAATGCTCAATTTTCCAATCAACTTTTGGAAGACAGTGCCATTTTGTAATTAAAATAAATTCTTGTGTCTTCACGGCTTCACGCTAGTGGGCCAGTGGCTATGTCGTGTTGAGATGAGTATACATTAGAATACCCATCATGGACCCATGTAACCAACTTAAAATCATTATTTTGTTGAGTTTGTAATAAGTACGAATCATTACAATTTGTTCAATAAACACATATGGGTTAACACATAGACCACCTATTTCAATCCATTAAAAAAATCATAAAATAAATGATTTGTTAATATAACTATCAAAAGTTTTTAATTATTTAGCTTTATATATAAAATTCAAATTCATGTTTGACAAAAATGATATTTATTCATGTGGATCAGGTCATTTTGGATTGATTACAAGTTAAATAAGCTAATATGGAATTAATCTGCTTATTAATCATATCAAAATGGGACAACATGTTTTAATAAAAGAATTTTATACTACACACTAATTCGCTTTAAAAAAATGTGTCGTGTTTGTGAGTCGTGTCAAATAACTCAAATATTGTCATCTTTGCCAAAAATTTAAGTAACTATACAATTCAAATTTTAACATTTGATTTGACGCAGATATACCAAAATCCTTGCAGCGCAATGACATGCCATCCCATCCGATCTCTCTCATTGAGAAAACTTGATGTTAAATTCTTACTCTCACTTCTTGTAAGAAAAAACATAAACATTTGATGCAGTTTAGGTAAGATCAAGTCATTTACATAAATGGCCACGCTTAATTTCCATTTATGGCTATCAATTTCTTGAGAATGGCTCCATTGACAACTTAGGGCACGTTTGGTAAACTGTAATAGACACTGTAATGTAACAGCTATTCCTATGATTTAGCTATTCAATAGTTTTGTTATATTTTTATTATAGGGAATAGTCATTCCTTATGAATAGTTATTCTTTAAAATGAAGAATAACTACTTCTCTCTAAAAGGGTTGTAATAGTTATTCCTCATTAGATGTAATAATTTCTAATATCAATACATTTTCAAATAAATAAAATTTCTATATTCACCTAACAATTATGGAAATAAAAAATCATCAAAAAATAACTCATCTCTCTAAAATTTAAAATATATTATTTTCTAGGAAAAATAATTGTATGAATGAGATATTTCCTAAAATAGATCATAAGTTTTATTCTAATGTTATAACTCACAACCAAATTAATGAATAAGTTTAGTTATTCAATTACAACACATTTTATTCCCGGTAATAAAGATTATCATTCCTGTTTAATTCACATTCAGTGTACCAAACATACCCCCAGTATATTGTGATAAAAAGAATGGACTCTGAATCTAACCATCAATTTTAATAAGTTGGAATTTTGAAATTCAAATGCGGTGTCTAAATCAAAATGGAAGTAAATATCCATTGAGCGAGAAAGCAAAGTGATTCATGAAATAGTCATATATCTACGTTTTGTGTCAAGGATAAGTAGTCCACAAAAAGTCAATTATTTTAGGGTAAAATATCATTTTCATCCCTGAACTTTCATAAAAGTTTAATTTTCACCCCTAAACTTTTAAAAGTTCTTTTTTCGTCCCTAAACTTTACAAAATGTTTTGCTTTTCATCATTTTATTTAAGTCTGCTAGTTTATATCCTACGTGGCTTAACGGAGTGCTGACACGGTATCCAACCTAGACCAAACTAATTTATTTTTAAAATTATAAACACGTGGTGCACAATAATTGGCTCACATGGGTTTAAAAAAAAAAATTGGTGAGACAAATTTGCCCCTCACGCCCCTAACCCAATCTAATCCTCAATCTAGTCCCAAAATTTTCAAAATTTGAAAGGCTGAAAGTAGCCTGAAACCCCAACGCCACTGCCTTGTCCCACAGCCTAAATCAGCAACCCAAACGGCGACCCCAACCTGGAGACGAAGTACTGCTGACGGAGTGTTCAAAGGCAACTCCAACCACCAATTATAGAAAAATCCATATGAAAATTTCAACCAAGACATGGGTATATGGATACAGAGCTTAGCTCTCCAACAAATTTCAAACAATACAGCAAGAATTTTGCCAAAAATCAAACACCAATTCAGGAATAACTTCACTAAACTTCGTAAAAAGAAAAACAAAATTTTGTCCTCTTTCAAAACAAAGCAACACCGATTCAATATCAAACCATGCACCCATATCAAAATTTTGGCGTATCATGGGCTAATCTTTTAAACAAGACAAGAATCAAGGTAAATTTCAAGTAAAGAAAAAAGAAAAACCTCAACCCCAAGATAAAAACAAAGAGGGCCGAAACAAAATTTTCTAATAAACCTGAAAGAGCAACCTCCGGCCAACCCAAAGATGCCAAAGAATCCTTCAAAAATCTCTCTTTTACTCCAAACCAAACCAGGCAAGTCAATCTCTAAAATCCCTAGTGAAATTTCGATCAAGCAAAAGAGTTTCCTTCCTCAAGAGACTTTCGAAGAAGTAAAGGAAACTGTCTTCTCTTTTGTGTTGCTTCAGAATCTGTTAGCTTCAACAACAGAGGGAGGCTACCTTTGAACACTGTGTCGCCAGTACTCCGTCACTAGGTTGGGGTTGCCGATTAGGGCTGTGGGACTGGGGAAATTATTTTAGTCCAAATGATAGACAAATGTTGTGGTTTACCATTCTACTAAAAGAGTCACATCCGTTTAAAATTGCAGGGTTAAAAAAAAATTTAAGTAAAAAACTGATTATTGACTCAGCAATTTTAAACAAGTAGGAGCCTTTTAGTGGAATGATGGACAAGTGACGTGGTCTACCAGACGACTATATAATTTCTCGTGGAACTAGCTAGAATTTCACTGTTTTAACCTTTCAATATTTGGGGATTTTTTAGATTGGATTGCGATGAGTGGGTGTGGGGGCAAATGTCTCACAACAAAATCTTAATCCACTTGTGCCAATCATTTTGCACCATGTGTTTATGATTAAAAAATAAATTAGTTTGGTCCAATTCAAATACCACGTTAGCCATCCATTAAGCCACATAAGACATAAACTAACAGACATAAACAAAATGATGAAAAATAAAACATTTTGCAAAGTTTATGGACAAAAAAAGAACTTTCAAAAGTTTAGGATTGAAAAACGAACTTTTATGGAAGTTTAGAGACGAAAATGATATTTTGCCCATTATTTTATCCAAAACTTTGACTTATTCTCTCTAATAACGAATTTCTCCAGGTTAATTAGTAGTCGGATTGTTAGTCTCTATCATAAATTCATAATAGAGGGCCTAAAGAGCAGTGAACCAAGAAAATGATTGGGTACAAGGCAAGGATTAGAGATTATTGTGGAAACTGTGAAAGGATTAGTTGAGCAAACCCACTTAGGTACACCTACTAAATGCCCTAATTTATATCTGATGTTCATGCATGGTCCAGAAGAAAATGATATGATAAAGTATTTTCATTACTCTCTCACTTGATGTAAAAAAAAACATAAACATTTGATGCAGTTTGGTTATGATCAAGTCATTTACATAAATGGCCACACTTAATTTCCATTTATTGCTATCAATTTCTTGAGAATGGCTCCATTGACAACCTAGTATATTGTGATAAAAAAGAATGGATTCTGAATCTAACCATCAGTTTCAATAGGTTGGAATTATGAAATTCAAATGCAGTGTCTAAATCAATATGGAAGTAAATATCCATTGAGCGAGAAAGCAGAGTGATTCATGAATTAGTACTCTATCTGTGTTTTGTGTCAAGGTTAAGTAGTCCACAAAAAGTCAATTATTTTAACCAAAACCTTGAATTGTTCTCTCTAATAACGAATTTCTCCAGGTTAATTAGCAGTCGGAATGTTGGTCTCTATCATAAATTCATAATAGAGGGCCTAAAGAGCAGTGAACCAAGAAAATGATTGGGTACAAGGCAAGGATTAGAGATTATTGTGGAAATTGTGAAAGGATTGGTTGAGCAAACCCACTTAGGTACACCTACTAAATGCCCTATACTAATTTATATATAATGTTTATGCATGGTCCAGAAGAAAATGATATGATAAAGTATTTTTTTTGTTTTTTTTATAAGAGATATGATAAAGTATTGGTATATTATAAAGTCTTATTCGAAATTCAATAACTCAACTACTATTAGGTCCAGAAACCCTACGATCTGCCAAAGAAAACAATACTTTATTGGGTTTGGGTAGCTAGAGAGTTTATTAAGAAAATGATACTTAAAAGGACACATTGATAGGGAAAGGTGAGCAGTGAGCAGTCTTATGTATGAAATTTTCCGTGATATTGATCACGGATTTGTGTAGCTCAAAACTAAGCAGTTTGTCTAACTTTGTACTGAACATTTTTTGTTGAATGTATATTAAAGTATACTTGTATTTTGAAAATGTGAGAACAAAAAAAAAAATTAAAATTTTAAGAAATTGTACATAAAAGTTAAAAGCTAAAAGTTGAACTTATAGCAAAAGATGTTGAAGTTATGGAAAGCATGGGCTAGAAAGCATAAAAGACGTCAGACAACTTGAGTTGAGTCGTCAATGGAGGAGTGAGAATTTTAGTTCAAGGGACAATATAAAAATAGAAGTAAGACAAAATTAATTCTAGAATATTAACTAATATAAATACAAATAAATTAATCGTTATATGATGTTTTTGTTTTTAAAATCAACTTAAATATATCAATATTTATTTATTTTTCTATACCTTAGATTGTGTTCATTGCAAGGAACCTAAAAAAAGAATATATGACATTATAGAAGAATTTAATAAAACAACAAAAATTTGGCACATTTATTTAGGATGTTATGATAGTAATAGGATAACAAAAATTTGGCACAGATCTGATATGGTTTGTAACAGAATAGTTTATTCTTAGTTTTTATTGCAGTTCATGTTTTACCGAAAAAAAAAAAAGGATAACCTTTTATAACTTTAAGGCTACGTAGTATGCATAAGACTTTTTTATTTCTTGACTAAAGAGTTTGAAATATATATATATATGTATATATATATTCTATCTTAATTAGATTGTGTTCATTGCAAGGAACCCTTAATTAAAGAGTATATGACATCATAGAAGAATTGAAGAATAACAACAAAAATTTGGCATATTTATTTTGGATGTTATGATAGTAATAGCATACCATTTTATAACTATAAGGCTACGTAGTACATATAAGACTTTTTTTTATTTCTTGACTAGAGAGTTTGAAATATATATATATATATATATATATGTCTTAAAATATTGTACTTAAGTTTGCCCTTATATATGGTAAAAGGGGAAACAACTTTAAGATCTCCATTTCGTAAAGGGAGTCAGGGTTGAACTTAGAATTAAACAAGAGAGAGCTTTGAGTAGCTTGGATATCTTTAGAAGAATTGAAAAGAAATTAAGCAATAAATATATCAATTTGTAAATGAGAAACTTCAATGAAAATAAATGGTAAGTACATTTTGAGAAGAGAATATATGTTTACTATTGATTCGACTCAATTCTCATATGAGATCATATGCCTTTTCCTAGAAGAGGGCACTGATTTAACACTGCAAAACAATTGAAAATTAGTTGCTTTACAAAATGAGTTTATTTTTCAAAATTTATAATGGTGCTCTCTGAAAATCATTTGTATATTATACATGGTCCCCTCTCAGAATCAAAATTTGGGCTGGTTAATTTGGAGGGTAGCCCATAGGTCCAAGTCCAACAATGCTCTACCCTCCATATATCCCTATGAAGAAATCTCAATGCGACATTGGGCCTATTGTACAGTAGTAGGGCCCATAAGTCCATGACTATAACTAATTGAGATCTAGTCCACTTGAATTCACAATGAACTTTAAAGTGAAAAGCCTCTTGGTTTTATTGGGCCAAGTTGGAAATTGTCCTCCTAGATCCTCATCAGTGTTCTCTTTCCTTCGTTTTGGGCTGGTTAATATGGAGCACACAACCCCGAAACTTGTGAGGTATCAAACCCAAAGGGTGGCAAAAGAAAAGGCACTTGTTTTGAATATGGGCTTGTATATTGGATGGGCTTTCTTTCAACAAATGGAAATAAAAGGTTTTTAACCATAATAATAAAAAATAATAAAAACCCTGCAATCTAAAAGTCTCAGATGAGAGTTTTTTTTTTTTTTTTTTGTTCGTTCTCAAAAGATAAATCTTGAACTAGTAATTGTTTCTCCAAATCCATTTATTTAATCGCTAAATCTAAACAAAAGCTAAAAAAGGTGTTGTATTTGTATGGAAAGAACTTTTAAGAAAACAAAAATAGAAAGATGTGTATATTATTTTTTATTTTCAATTTTTAGAATAAAACCCACATTATTTGAGAAGACTTTTTTCTCTGGGGGAGATTTTATGAGATTCTTTTATACATTCAATATTGTCTTGTCAACGTTAGCTAGCTTGTCATATTTTCAAATTTCAACCCTATCAAACACCTTCTTACAAAATGATAGAGACAAATTAGACAATTACCATGCGACCTGCACGTACCTCTTGTCACTTTTATAGTCTGGTGCTAAAATTTAACAATTAAATTGTGAATTTATACAAGAGATAATTGGTTGTTAACACCTCCTGTTGTAAAATTAGTACTCCCTCATTCATATAAAATAAAATTGATTTATTATTATTATTATTATTTATACGAAGTAGTATATAACCCATGCTCACGCATAGGAAAGACGAATTATAATGGTGCTATTGATGTTAATTTAGATTATCAAATATATAAGACATTAGTTCAACTAGGACATTTGGAGGTACTAAAATAATTTTCCCTAGCAATTTTAATGATATTGGTTATGCTAAGTTTTTCATTACACTACTGTTATGTATATAATTTTGAAAATCACTATTGGACACTACCATACAATATTAATTTACTATCATTGTCCGTGAAATATTACTAAATACAACACAAAATAAAAGAATAAATTAGTTTAATAGTATCTCTTAAATTGAATGTGGATATGTGCATGAGTTCGTTTAGCTCAATTACAGTTTGTTACGTTCAAGATCTTCATATACAAAATATCTAAATAGAAACAGTATAAAAAAATATACTCATTAGTTCAAAAAAAAAAAAAATAACCACAAAAATTTAAACAATTTAATTTGTATGAAAAACTAACAAAGGCAAAATCTAATTTTGATTCTAATCAAATTTTCTCTAAACTTTGGTTTTAAATATATATTACCTAGGTTTATTTATATTGGACTCCTCGTTTTCTACATTGAATTAATTCACTTGTCACAAAATTTTTTTTTTTAAAAATAGATTAGATGGGATACGTGGCGCAAAATTAAATTCTAATTGAAATCTAATTTTTACACTAAATTAACTTACTTGGCACAAAAATTTAAAAGTTTTAATTAAATGAGACACATGATGCAAAATTAAACTCTAATTGAATTTTAATTTAAAATATAATTGGATTTCCTCTCAGCTTAGATTGTATATATATATATATATATATATAGTAGCATGTAACCCATGCATACGCATAGATACATTTAAAAATGAGCACACTTTTTAATCATAAAAAGATACATAATTGATTGAATTATTATAAAAAATAAATATAATTAGATGCATATTAAAATTTCTGTTGAAGTTTAATACTACTTATTATTATTTTTATTCTGATTTGAATAAGATAGAAAGTGTGGTGACTTTGGTTGAGTAGATATATGATTGGTTTTTTATTTTTATATTCATTAGTATTTAGTATTGAACTCTTAGTATTTTGTACTCATTAACTTATTTGACACAAATATTAAAAAACTTTAGTGGACACATGGCACAAAATTAGCCTATAATTAAAATCTAATTTGAGATCTAATTAATTTTTCTCTCAACTTTGGCTTTAGTTATATATATATATATATATATATATATGAATGAGAGATTTGAATCTCAAACCTTAACCTACAAAGCTTTTAGCAAAAGGCAAATTTTTAGTCCATTTGACACACTTATAGTACATGCCACATTTTGGATACATTTACATATCACATCGGATTTAAAGTATTGAAGTATTGGACTGTGTCCCTTGGCAAAAAGAGTCTTACTTAGAGCATTCACATCAAATGTGCTAAAAATTTTAGTTTATAGCAACTCAAAAAACTATTTTATCTCTATATATTAAGAGGATTCAAAAAGTTAATTATAACTTCAAAAAATGTCAAAAATACGCATAATCTAATTAGATAATCTTTATTATTAAAAAATAAAAAATATGATTAAAATTGTAATTCAACAAAATTCAAAAACAAGAAAAAACTTTGTGTCCAAAAAATAAGTACACTTTCTATCTAAACATATCTCACGTATATTTGATACATTTTGTCCTAAAATCTAGCATACACTAAACCCAGCATACACTAAACCCAGCAATTTACTCTCTTTCAAATTCTAAATTTTAGTTTTATAAAAATCTCTTCTTGTGTAACCTCTCTAACAATAGATAAATTCAAAATAAGTTTTGTTGCACGTGCGAAGTACGTGTGATAAGGCTAATCTATTTTAACACATTGCATTATAATACACTCAACATCTAACATTCTATTCTTTTACCACTTAATTTAAATATTGATTATTTATTTTTTATTTGGTAAATTGCAAATTACACCCCTAAAGTTTGGGGATAATTGGATTTTAGACCCTGAAATTTCAATATTTGGATTTTACCTCCTAAAGTTTGGGGTCTTTGGATTCAAATACCCCAAAACTTTAGGGAGTAAAATCCAAACACTCCTAAAATATAGGGGGTAAAATCCAAATTCTGAAACGTCGGGATGTAAAATCCAAACACCACCAAACTTTAGGAGGTAAAATCCAAATTCTAAAACTTCAGGATGTAAAATCCAATCACCTCCAAACTTTAGGAGTGCATTTTGCAATTTACTCTTTTTTATTTTACCACTCAAGTCGCTCTCTTTTACTTTCAATTAAATAACGTTTTTTTTTTCTTTTTATTTTTTTATTTTTTATGTTTACCATTTTTTTTTTTTTTTGAGAAGAAAGACAATACATTTCATTTAAGGAAGGCTGTGAAGATCAACCTGTAAAACAGAGGTAACGTTTGGTAGTACATCTTCCATTCAGATTTGGAATTGAAAGCTGCAAATTGCTCTCTTTGTAGGCAAGTGAGCTACAGTGTTATAATACTTACGTACATGGGAACAATTAAACAACATTTTTTATGTTTACCATTTAGTAAGAGTAAAGTTTCAGAAATAGCAGTTTACTATGTATCTATTTTTTTTTTTTCAGCCGCAACTTTTGACTATTATCCTGTGAATAGTACACTTGTACACTATTCATAGGTCCCACAAACTTCACTTTTTAGCCACTTTTTCATTGAAAATGGGTCACACGGCACTATTCACATATTTAAAAATTATTTTGCTACAATGTTTTCAATTTTTAGTTTTCAATAAAAATAAGTTGTATCCAAACGGACCCTATATATAAGTTTGACACCTTTGATTTAGTGAGCGTTTGGGGTGGGTGTCTACACGTCTGCGTTTCTCCAGTTCGCGTTTTTGGATTTTTTTTTCCTGTGCGTGAACAGTAACATCATATGGGTTCACTATGCAGGGGACAAAAATCACTGTTCACACACTGTTCGTCACTATAGCAGCCCTGTTCATACATTAAAAAGTATTAAAAATGGGTCCCACGGTACTATTCACACATTTAAAAATTATTTTGCTACAGTGTTTTCAGTTTTTAGTTTTCAATTTCAGCAACAATAAGTTCAATTCAAACGAACTCTTAGTTTGTTTTTTGGTACTAAAATGAATCCCCTTAATGCAGCGCTTAGCATAAGGTTACCTTCCCCAAATCCCAAGCTTTTTTACCTTCTACAAATAGATTTTTTTTTTCTTTTTCCAAAACTTCTTCTGGTTTCTCAAACACCTTGGGATCCTTTTTTTTTTTTTTTTTTGAGAAAGACCTTGGGATCCTTTAATTTCATTACAAACCGTGAAAAAGTCACAGACTCTCAGTTACTTTTCAAACAGAAAATTCAACCACCGCAAAACAATTAATCCAACGGTCCCAATTTGGCCAATAGGTCGGTGTTGTGAGATAAGATCTGGACCTCACTCTCCAACATTTTTTTTTGGTAAAACTCACTCTCCAACATTGAAAGTGGTATTTTCGTCATTTACGGTAATGACGAAATCTCAAATCTCTACTTCTAAATTTGTCATTGGACTACATTGTCCAGTACTAGTTGAACGTGATTCATAAAAATCTGGCGTAATTAAAACTATATGACAAGGTTATAATAGTCTTTTGGGGAAGATTAATGTTACACCCTCTATTAAGCGCGTGAAGGAGCAGTTCATGATGGGCGGTGACTTCATTTATATTTTATTCCTTTACTTTAAAGTGTAATATCTTACAAAAATTTAGAGGGGACCTTCATTATTTTATGAAATTTTGGAAATTGCTTTTGTTTGTGTTCTTTCAAAAACTATTATAGAATATATGGCAACTCCTATAGGTTGATGAAGGACAAATAATAGGACATATTTGAAAATTAAGGAAAAAGATAGTGATGTCATTTTTAATATTTTTTTAGAATAAAATAATTTAACCATAAATCTTACTAAATGATTGTATAAATTATCTACACCAAATTATTAAACTTATTATTGGGTCACTTTTATTTCTTCCACAATTTGCTATGGTGTAATTTTAATAAAAAATAATAGGGTAAATTGTAAATTATATCTCTAAAGTTTGAGATTGTTTAGATTTTATTTTTACATCTTAAAATTTTAAAATTTGGAAATTTTCTCTGAAATTTGGGAGTGCTTGAATTTTACATTATGACATTTTAGAATTTGGATTTAAACTCCTTATTTACACCCTAAATTTATGAAAATTTTAAGATGTAAAATCCAAACACCCTCCAAAATTTTAGGGAGTAAAATATAAATATCTCTAAAATTTAGCAGGTAAAATCTAAATTTTAAAATATAAAAGTGTAAAATTCAAACACCTCCAAATTTTAAGGGATAAAATCCAAGTTTTAAAATTTTAAGATATAAATCCAAATACCCCAAATTTAAGAGTGTAATTTACGATTTACCTAAAATAATATCAACAACATCTCAGACTTCAGATATATGTAGCTAAATTTTATCCACTAACTAATTTAAGTTCAGTTCAATTTTACTATAATTATAACTTCTTCTTTTTCTATGAATGCCAAATTCATAACTTACAGTCAAACTTACCAAAAAAATTGATCATTCGGTTTGGTAAACGAACACATTTTTTTTTTTTTTTTAGAAATTCTACTTGTTTATTAAACCTCATATAGTTGATTATCATACCAACTTTTTTCTTTTCTTTTAATTTTTTATAAATATAAAGCTAAACTATATTAAATTTAAAAAAAAAAAAAAAAAATCAACTGAATTGAGCTGAGCTGAGCTGTAGTCGACGCTCCGGTATTCATATTATAGTCAAAAATAAACTTTGTGTCGTAAGATTCCTTTTCAAAAAACGAACACTTTCATTAAAAACCACGAGACTGTTTTTTCCTTCGCGAAAACAAAAAAGCGACAACAACATAATTATAACTATAATAATTTCGTTTCTCAAACCAAAAACAAAAACAAAACAAAAAAACAAATAAGTGTTTTCATTTTGAATGAGAGAAAGATAGAGCGTACAGAATGGATCTAGTACTCTGTGTGTGAAGAGGTAGGCTCCACGTAATTTCCTCTTTCTAATTTTAGCACTCAATTTTTCCACCTTAACTATATTCTCATAATAATAATAATAATTATTATTATTTTCTTCTACTAATTATTTTTGTTAATTTCAGCCATATTTAATATCCAATTCCATTTGACTTTTCATTATTTCGCTTCTACTCTATCCCGGTACGTTTCTCTTTCTTCTTTCTCTGTTTTTTCCATTTTTTACATGTAATTGTTGTTTCAAATTAGCTCTGTAAATGTTAGATTTTGCACTTTGGTTGTTCAAGAATTGTGGAAAGGAAATTCTGGGAATTTGAAATCCTGGAAATTTTGTAATTCGTGTAGTTGGAGAATTGTTGTGAAGCTTTGATTGGTAGTCTTAATTGTTATTTTTTTTCTTGGTTTTTTGATTTCCTAAAGTTCGTGAAAACTTTGAAGCTTAATGACAGAACAGCTTGGATGGATTGAGCTTTTGCAGCTACTATAAGAGATTTTGAGATTTTTTGGTCTTCTATGAATGTTTATGGAGAATCTTAGAGTTGAAATGTTACTTTTTACATGTATATAATTGGAAGAGAAAAATATTAAACCAGTTTGTTATAAATAAGAATTTTATTTTATTTTTACTTGTTAATATTGTTTATGCTTGAGGTTAATCAATGTAAAAAGTTCTTATCTTGTGCTTGCCCTTTAAACTCTTATTTGGGGTGGAAATTAAAGGGTTAAGTTTGAAGCTCAGGGTGAACATGGTTTCTTTGTGAGGTATAGTTAATTGGTATGGTTTTCGAAAGCAAGGTGTTGTCTATAAAATGTACACAGACCTTGCAATAGTTTGTGTTGGGTTCATTTTATGCTGGTGTGGTTGGTAGACCTTGCAATTTAGATAGCATGCAGAATTTAGAAAGTTGGTGCAGTTTCAAAACTTTATAAAGGACCCTTCGGCTTCATATTACTATATAATGGTTATAGCAGCTAACTTATTCTTGCAAAAATGAAAATCTAACGGCTTTTGGTGGACAACAGATATCTTTTTCGGCCTTTTTGGGTGCTAGTTGAATTGAAATAGGATGTGATAAGAGTACCTGGATAAATGAGTCCTGTAATTGGATAATGCATTTCAAAAGTTGTGTGTGATTAAAACATTACTTTCCACTGGTTGGATTGGTGCTAGTTTCTCCAGTTAAGCATCCTGTTCAGTGTTGTGTTCGTTAGTGAGTCAGTATTCCCTTCCCCTTTTTATAAAATATTCATTCAATTGGTGAAAAGGACAAGTAAGCAGCTGAATTTGATGATCATGAATGAACACATCCTCATGGTAGCTGAATGAATGCTTTGTTAGATGGACCCTTTGTGATGAAATTAAAGAAGTTTTAGTTGAAGGGTACTCTAAGTTGATGAATCGGTTACTTGGACATCCTCTTCTGCTTGGAAGTTTTGGAATAATGTTAAAGGGACTATGAGAGAAAATCTAATTTTTCTTTGTCAATAATAAATCCAGGATGCTGCTAGATGGCGGTGGCACGCACTGTAATTAAACCCAGGCCATGTATTAAAGAACAGTGTAGTAAAGATCTGTTGTCCGTCTTGGTTTGTTGAATCTTCAAGGAGTACGAAACTAGAAGGTTGTTTACCTAAGATAGTCATAAAGGTTAATTACAATAATTTCTTGATTGCATACTGTCAAATGCTATGAATTTCTTTTATCTTTTATGTGGTGAGACTGAAGATGTCATCAATCCTATTTAGTAATTATGGATTCAAATCCTATTTAATATGTTTTGATGCAGATATGGCCATCAATAATCTCAAAATCATTTTTATCAATTGCACCATGACCATCTTTCCGCATTTGTTTGCTAATTATCTCGCTCAACTCTTCTTAGAATCTTTATACTGTGGTTACAAGTTGGAATCCTTTCTGGAATCATTTCTAGCAGGGCCACAAGTAAATGTTTCCTGATCCTTAACCCTGCTTCTGTTTCTTTTTGACCTCTCTTCACCACACACTTTTAATTGTCCATGTTTTTCCTGCAAGGCTTAACTTCCATGCTCAAAACATGTCAATTATCTGTGCCTTTGGCTGAAATGTATATCCCATTCCCAGTTTCCCCACCTTGATCAGCCTAACAATGGAATTAAATGGAAAAAATGAAATACAATGGTAAATGATGATGAATAGTATGTGCAGAAAACAAGGTGAATTTATGATTGATCCAATCTATCTTATATTTGAATTCGTCAATTTGCTTCTTAAGGAGTTCCAGCTTGTTATTATTCTAGCCGAGCAATGGTTATAAATTTTCAATATTGTCAAGAATTGCACAAACCAGGCAATAAATTTCTTGTCATTTTTTTTATGCTCATTTTTGCTAATTTAGCTTCTGTTTAATTGAATTTTAGATACCCTTGTGGCACTTCTTAAAACTTTCTTAGTATGGAGGATACTAAAATTACTGAAGAGAAGCCTCCTCAGGATGTGAAAATTGCTCATGAGATGCCTCCTCCTGAAACTTCCTTGCCCTCTCCCATGACAAACCCAGTTACGACTAATGGAAAAGTGGAACCCAACGATCAGTCTTCAGAAACTGTACAGGATGCATCTGATGGTCCATCTCTGGGACAAGATCAGCTTCTCCCAACATACACTTCAGCTTCAACCTCAACAGATGAGGTTGATAAAACAGAGACATGCCAACCAGATATAACACTGGAAAATTCTAAAACTGGAGAGATAATAGATTCCAATGATGAACAGAAAACTCAAGATGGTTCCTCTATTGACAGTGCTCATGTTCATGTGGATGAAGTTACACCACCTGCTTCCTCTCCTGAGGTAAAAGCATCAAAAAATGAAGACCTTGTAGTGTCGTCCGATGAGCATTCATCCCTGGCGGTAAATGAATCCCAAAATGAGGACCACATAGTGCTGTCTGAAGAGAATTCATACCCTGAGGTAAGGGGGAAAATTTTGTGGATCATGTAGTGCTATCTGATGAGCTTTCTCTGCATCATGCATAGTTTGCCAATATTGCCGTTAAAAAACCAGTAACAATTGATCCTTCTAAACATGCTGAGCAGGTTGATGTAAACAGAGGACTTATTGATACTACAGCACCTTTTGAATCTGTCAAAGAAGCTGTTTCCAAATTTGGAGGAATTGTTGATTGGAAAGCCCATAGAATCCAAACTGTGGAGGTAGATATACTGTGTTATTGTGATCATTATCAATTAATGTGCTCAACTTTATATATATATATATATATATATATATACATACATGTATGAATGTATGTATGTATGTATGTATGGGTTGGATTCAAGTTAAACCTAGTGTAACTTTAAACTATGTTACACCACTCAATATTTTTTAATTGAATGCAAAGTTTGACAAATCTACCGTTGGATTGCATTATTTTTATATGTTCTCTATACTTGTAAAATTTCAAGATAATCAAAGATCAATAGTCATGTTATTAATCAATTGTTTAAATTCAAGTTTTTGTAATTTAAAATAATGCATAAAAGATGAATTTATAGATCAAATGGTATATAGCATCTGATTAGCATAACAATTGGCATCATGTTAAAAACACGTAGAACATATAATCCAACAGTGAAATTTTCAAAATATAAATTCAATAACAAGTTATTAGGTGGTATAATATTAGTTAGAGTTGCACAGTGTAACTTGCATCCCTTTTGTTTTGTTTTGTTTTAGCTGCAAAGATAATGCCTATAGTGTTTTGGAGATTTTTTTTTGGTTATGGTTTTTGGGGGAGATTCTAAAGTGTTTTGGAGATTACTATGGTGTATATGATATGTTTCAAAAAAGTTGGAAAATGTGTGATTTACTGTTGTGGTTTTGGCTAGAGGCAATAACCATGGTAATGGTTGGTGGTAGTGGTGGCATGGCTATGAAGAGATGATGGTAGTAGTAATGGGGAAATCAGTATAGCTGGAGAGACCTGATTAAAAAATTTATGAGGACGCTATACATTTATTTACTTTTTATAGGCAAGTAGTGCAATTTTATTAATCAAAAGAACTTTAGTTTGCGATGATGAACGCAAAGGAACAAATAGATACTTTACATTTATATAGACTTCATTTCAAATTTATGCTTTGGCCTGAAGACAAAAGTGATTGTAACAGATTTTTCTAATCCAATTCCCTGTTGTAATTGCCATCATAGAAAATCCCAGTTATTGATTTTCTTGCCAGACTGGTGAATACATATCGTTGACCTTAATTAGTCTATAGTTAACCCCAAAGTTTTGGAACTAAAGCTTTTTTGTTGCTGCTGCTGCTGCATGTATGATATTTAGACATTACTGAAAAACTGCCAGGAGCCTTGTAGCTCAACTGGCACTTCTTAGCGTTTCCAAAGGAGATGTCCAAGGTTCAAACATTCCCTCCCCTAACTTTTTAATTATAGAAAAAAATACATTATTTAAAAACTGATAAAAATAGCTAAATTTAAAGAAAGTTAACATTTCACATTAATAGGATTATGACAAATGGGAGGGAACAACTGACTACTCCATGCTTTTCAATTTAGTGACTTGTTAGGTTCCTTTAGCTTTAGGATCTTCTGATTAAGTTTGTTCTTGAGTCGACCTTTTTCTCTTTTTTTTTGATAAGTTTGTTCTCGAGTCAATCTTGTGCCAAGGGCTGCTATGTGGGAGAGTAGCATTGTTATACAGCTTCTACAATGCAGAGAGACAGAGAGGGGCAAAGCACAATTGTTTTGGGACATGGAGTTGTATGATTTTGACCTAACAACTAAGGTGGTGTATTTGGTTGTGGTGTTACTGGTGTGTGGTAATGTCTTTAGCCATGGTAGCAGTACTTGTGCAATTAGTTTGGCAGATGGATGGCTAAAAATTATATGTAGTCATAGGGTTAGTGTTATTGTGATGATGATGATAGTGGTACATGTATGAGATAAAATGTATATTTCTGAAATAATGGCTAATTGATCTAACAAGAAAACAAATTGCACGTTGTTTTTTTCACTTTACTGAATGATTATTTTTGCAGGTTTACTTTCTCTATGTTATGTCAGATGTTTCAGTATAATTAGAAATAACCAATGAAAAGAAGAGGATAGATTTTCAATTCTAGGGTAATGGTTTCAATTTCTGATTATTGCTTGCTGCAAGTTTTTGCTTTCTTTGGTGACTGTTTGAACCTTTTCTGGGATTCATAACATGTTAGTAATTTTATTTGTTCCCTGACTTGCTTCTGAACATTGTATTCAATTGTGGATTGTGACTCACATTTTAAGATTGTGACATGGTCCTACTGAAAATAACTATTATTCTTCTCTGGCTGTGCAGAGACGCAAGCTTGTAGAAGAAGAACTTGAGAGAGTACAGGAGGAGATTCCCGAGTATAAGAGACAGTCAGAGATGGCTGAAGGGGAAAAAATGCAAGTGCTAAAGGAGCTGGACAGCACTAAGAGACTTATGGAAGAACTAAAGCTCAACCTCGAAAGGGCACAAACAGAAGAGCAACAGGCAAAACAAGATTCAGAACTTGCAAAGCTCAGGGTGGAAGAGATGGAGCAGGGAATTGCTGATGAGGCTAGTGTTGCAGCCAAGGCACAGCTTGAGGTGGCTAAAGCCAGGTATACAGCTGCAGTTTCAGACCTAAAATATGTTAAAGAGGAATTAGAAGCACTGTGTAAGGAATATGCTTCTTTGGTGACTGAGAAAGATGTGGCTGCGAAGAAAGCTGAAGAAGCTATTGCAGCATCGAAGGAAGTTGAGAGGACAGTGGAAGGACTGACTATTGAGCTGATTGCCACAAAGGAATCATTGGAGTCTGCACATGCTGCCCATCTAGAAACAGAAGAACAAAGAATAGGAGCTGCAATGGCCAGAGAACAAGATTCTCTTTATTGGGAGAAGGAATTGAAGCAAGCAGAAGAGGAGCTTCAGAGACTTAACCAACAAATTCTATCAGCAAAGGATCTCAAATCAAAACTTGACAATGCCTCGGCCTTGCTACTTGATTTGAAAGCTGAATTGGCAGCTTATATGGAATCAAAATTGAAGGAGGAAACTGGTGAAGGACTCTCAAATGGTGAGCTAGAGGATCAAACAAAGAAAACTCATGGTGATATACAAGCAGCAGTTGCTTCTGCAAAGAAGGAACTTGAAGAAGTGAAGCTTAACATAGAGAAAGCAATTGCTGAAGTAAATTACTTGAAGGTGGCAGCCATGTCCTTAAAGTCGGAGCTTGAAACAGAGAAATCGGCTCTTGCCACCTTAAGGCAAAGAGAAGGAATGGCATCAGTAGCAGTTGCATCTCTCGAAGCTGAGATAGACAGGATAAGGTCAGAAATAGCTCTAGTTCAGATGAAAGAGAGAGAGGCTAGAGAAAAGATGGTGGAGCTGCCCAAGCGATTACAGCAAGCAGCACAAGAGGCTGATCAGGCAAAGACACTTGCTCAAGTGGCTCGTGAAGAGCTGCGCAAGGCAAAGGAAGAAGCTGAGCAAGCAAAGGCTGGAGCAAGTACCATGGAGAGTAGATTACTCGCAGCTCAAAAGGAGATAGAAGCTGCCAGGGCTTCAGAGAAGTTGGCGCTAGCAGCAATAAAAGCATTGCAAGAGAGCGAATCAACTAGAAGCGTCGACGATGTGGATTCACCTACCGGAGTAACACTTTCTCTAGAGGAGTACTATGAGCTCAGTAAACTCGCCCATGAGGCAGAGGAGCAGGCTAACATTAGGGTGGCAACTGCAATTTCCCAAATTGAGGTAGCCAAGGAGTCTGAGTTAAGAAGCTTAGCAAAGTTGGAAGAAGTGAATAAGGAGATGGGTGATAGAAAGGAAGAGCTAAAATTTGCATTGGAGAAGGCTGAGAAGGCCAAGGAAGGGAAGTTGGGTGTAGAACAGGAGTTAAGAAAATGGAGGGCTGAACATGAACAACAGCGACGGAAGGCAAATGCATCGGGTCCACTAGTAGTAAATCCCACTAAGAGCCCGAGGATAAGTTTCGAGGGGAGAAATGAAACATTGAACTATGACCGGGCACCTGATGCTGCCATTCCTACTCATTATGTGTCTAACCCACCGATGCAAGGGATTGACATTGACACTGAGTCATCCACAGATTCAAGGCTTGGAAAGAAAAAGAAGAAAGCCTTCTTCCCACGGGTTCTTATGTTTTTGGCTAGAAAAAGTTCAAATTCAATAAAGTCAACGTAAATTGTCACTGAAACCGGTATATATATTGTCTTTGCTGTTATAGCTTTACCTCTCTATTTTGGGTGGTTCAACATTACTCGAATGTACATGTTGGTATTATTATGTGTATAAGTCGATTGGATTATATTTTGCTCAACGAAAGGATTGTGTGGATGGTGGATTTGGAGGATGTAATAAGTTTGTTGTTGGTGCTTGGTTGGGGGAAGACACATAATAAGGTGGTTATGTAATTTATAGGCTTGTAACATCCATTATCCACTCTTGTAAAAGTTTGTGAGAATTGAGATTGAGCTAGTCAAAGAATTTGAGTTTTTGAGCTACATTTCCTCCCTTGAGAATTGAAAATTTGATTTTCTCACTCAAATGGCATTTATATGTGGGTTGAAAAGATATCTCGGATATATTAAATTTGAAGTTTTCCTGTTGTTAGATGTCTGGTGAAATTCGGACTAGAAACTATTGGCATTTTTCAATTTTCAAATGTTAGTCATTAGAGGTTTAGTTTAATATCTCCATGATCTTTTTTTTTTTTTTTCTTCTTCAACATGCAAAACGGAGCAAAAAGAATTAGCAGTATTATAAGAACCTTTTTTCTTCTTCTGTCCTCGGAGGGAGACTGAGAGACTCGTGATTTGGTAATAGACAGTGTCTCAAAGGAAAAATGGGAAGGGGCTGCGATTTTAGTCCTCAATTTGTTGGATTTGCTTTCCTTTTCTTTTTTCTAAAGGAGAGTAGTAAGAGTAATAAATTTGGAGGAATTTGGTGAGGTATATATTCTAGTTTAATGAATATTTGCTTATTATTATTATTTCAGGAGAGTGGCAAGAGTAATGAATTTGGAGGAATTTGGTGAGGAATATATTTATTTTTAAAGTGCAGAGATTAATATAGATATTGTAATTAGTCTCTTTTCTTATATGTTATCTTCTTCTTTTTTTCTCATGCCCATCCAACATCAACACGCTTTTTCCCGAATTATTTATAGATAATCATTTATTACAACCCTATTTCTTCTCTCCTTACTTTTCATTTTTAAGGTATTTAAATAAGAATAATGCTAGAGATATAAACTATTTTACAAACTGTTGATGTGGTGAGTGATTATTGATAAATGAAAAAAAAGATATTAATGATGGGTCTAGATGAAAACCAATAAGAGGTTAGTCATATCAACATTTTGTAAAATAGTTTATGACAGTAGCATTATTCTTTAAATAATGAGATATACATGCATCTACTTTACTCTCCATTTTTCCCTAGTTTTTCCAATAATAAAGAATCCTTAGCAGGGAATCATGCGTATAATATAGATTAAGTTATTATTTTCGTAATCCTATATCAAGACCGGCTTTAGCTCAGTTGGTAGAGCGGAGGACTGTAGTGGTCTAGCTGTCATCCTTAGGTCGCTGGTTCGAATCCGGCAAGCCGGATTTTTTGTTTTTGTTTTATTTTTCTTACCTTTTCTCCTAAAAGGTAACTTAATTTGCCTTTTTTTTTTTTCTTTACCTCAATATTTTCTTTAGTGAATAGGAAAGTGCAAATTGCTCATATGAAGCATTTATCTACAATAAAAGCTGCAAGAAAGAGAACATCTATATATACAAGGCCTCGGAAATTTTGATGCCAATACCATATTTATAACCAAGCATAACCCCCTATTTTTCTTTCTTTTCTAAGTTTTCTTGTAAGTTCTTTTTAATAGTTACGACAAGATTTAAATCCTATATGATAATTGTTTTTTTATCATTAGACTAGACAATTTCAATCTTAATTTCTTATTCCATGACAAAGAATTACTCAACTCTTGACCAAGAACCTTTACTTACCTAAAACTAAACAAATGAAAAGTTATTGTTGTAACTTGTAACAAAATTTACATTTTTATTGTATAGGGACAAGGGAGACCAAGTTTGATTCACATTTAAGAGCCAGAGTTAGCAAGGGTCTGAACAATGGTTTTGTGCCATGGATTTGAGAGGTGCTCCACAAGGTTATCAATTGGTCCTACATGAGTCACAGAAGCTTGCACAAAGATGCCGAGCATGGCTACCATTGCAAGTCGTCCTGCAATAAAGACAGTAACCAATGAAACTTAGAAGTGATTGAAACCCCCAATTAAAAAAAAGGGGAAAAAAAAGGGCAGTAAATAAGAAAGAATGAGCAAAACAAACCATTCTTGATCTCTTTTAGTTTCCAGTCACGAGACTTTGTTATATCTTTAGCCAGGCCAAGAGGATTTAGCAAAGGGCCACCAGGGTATCTGTTTGTTAAAGTATTAAAACATTTAACTATGGAAGTGATTGACATAAATATGCGACCTTCTTATGAGAAAATTACCCTGGTTCTAAACCTTCAAATGCGGCTTCTATCCCGAAGAAAGGTCCCTCAGCTTGAGATCCGGGACTAACAAAATCCATGTACCTCTTAGTTTCAACAAACCTGTGCAAATAAAGCAGATGAAAAAAAATAATACAACCATGTGGCTTTAAGAAGATTATATGTTTAAAATGAATGTAATATTTGCAACAATGACATGGGTTCTCAAAATAATACCATATTGATAAGTTTAGGTACAGTTTCTTAGGTGTTGTATCTTAGATTTTATAGATAAATTCAATCATGTAATTACATTGACCAATACAACATAAAAAGTGTTATTTTCCCCAATGACAATTAAATTCAACAATGTGACTCATTGGTCAATGCAGTCACATGATTTAATTTAATTGAGTAACCTAATGTACAAAAGCAACACCTAAGAAACTCTACTAAGTTTTTGTCCAATGCTATAATTCTCTTTGATTATCTTTTATCACTAAGCAAGGTTTTTACTTTTTACCAGAGGGATGCAAAAAAAAGTCCAGTAAACCATCAATTTAGGGGTCGATAAAGGGCAGAGAATCTACCCCATCAATATTAGTTGGACAATGAATAGGGTTTCTGTGTTGGCAAACTTGAATTTTACTGCACCTGCTTCATACCAAACTGGTATATTGCTGATTCCTGTCACGCGGAGTAACTGTAACAAAGTATAAGAATATGATAAAATGACAAAAAGTAAATTTACAGGTAGATGCTTTCTGGATAAGATGTGTGGGGTTCTCATTATATAGATGCTATTGAAATCCAAGAAATCATTTGGAAACACCATATTCAAATGATAACATGGAACGAACTAGTACTAGATGCAATTGCAAATTCCATTTTCAAGACTTTGCCATATTTAAAGTCAAATCATGATCCTTTTGCATTTATGTAGCCAAAACACATTGAGATTCACAAATGGTTAATGGCCAGGGAAACTTTGGAACTACTCACATCAGTAAGAAGAATTCCAGCAACTCCAAGCATGGCAAAGCGAGCATGAACCAGCTCTGCCTGCACATACCATTTCAAGCTTTCTGGATCCTCTCCAAGCCCAAGTGGGTCAAAACCAAAATCTCCAGGCAGACTAAATTGGAGAACAAAATACAATTCAAAAAAGGTTCCTGCTCAAAAGCAACACTTTCTTTTTTTAAAGCAGCATAAATGAACATTAACATGTACAATTATATGGAAAGCTCACCTTCCATCCAGGTAGGGTGGAGGGTCAAGCCCAGGTAACCATGTAGGGCGCAGCTGGGCTCTAGCCACGGTCTGGGTTAAGCATCGAGTGGTTCCTGGTCTGGTAGGCCAGAATGTGTTTGTTACACCTGACAAGGGTTTATAAACATTCTTACAAATGAAGGATGAAGAGCACGGCTGAACAAGGAATCCTCTGCCCACTACAAGCGCCATTTTCTTTTGTTCACTCTCTATCAATAACTCCTAGTTCTAACTGAAGTCATACACAACACAAGGTACAGAAAAAGCCACATATATCATACATGTATGTAACCAACGTGCAATAAAAACATGATAACAGGGGCCCACTTATCCCAAATCGTTGAAGCCGTTGGATTTCTGAGTACAGATCTTCATATTACTTAAAAAGATTTGGCCTTATCCTGATAAAGCTAATTAAAATTCCTCAAAACTACAAAGTGCCTGCACCTAGAATTGCAGTGACAACTAATTAGAAGGGAAGTAATTAGATTATAAGTTAGTTCTCTATGGTATCTTTTACCAAAAGTTGCATATACAAAGAAGAAAAGGAGATAAAGTTAAATTGAAAATGAGAACACTTCAGCCAACCAATGTCTGCTTCAAGTTCTGCAATAAGGATAGCAATTTTTCTCATTAAGAACTAACACACACTAGTTGCTAGGAGAAATTAAACGGCTTACAATTTGAAAGAGAAATTAAATCTCTATTTAGAACACCGTAGTACAATTAGACATCATTCATTATTGATGTCACCATGAAACATCACCGAATGAAACAATATCCTAAAAAACAGAAAAGAAGTTCTAAAACAAAACATTTGAAATGGTAAGGCTAATAAAGCTGATGAGTGAAGAAATGGCCATGACTGAACATGTCATCGCCTGCTGGATATGCTGAAGGAGCTGACTTTCAAGGGGGTTGCAATGACCAGTGGGGCCTCAGGTGAATCAGTGACTGCAAATTTCTCATGCATGAAGCGACTATCAACAATGGAGTCATCCTTCAGGACTATCTTGTAACAGTAGCAGCTCTTCAGGCCCTCCTGATTGCGGTAGCACTCATGAGAGCCATTCTTCACCTGTTGGAAGTTCCATATCACACTAAACTTGCCCACAGTGGCAACCAAATGGCGCTCCTGCTTCCCATTCTCCGTGACCTAGGCAATATCATATATGAAATTGTAAAATTACACCCAAGGAACTAAGGAAAAGCACAAGAAAATAAATCAATAACTGAGTTTTTAAATAGATATGAAGTGTATATGAAATAAATAGATTAATAACTTTAGGTGACCTTGAATAGCAGTTCTATTATTCATACAGAAAAGTAGGCAGACAACATTAAATAACAAAAATAAGACAGAAATTGCTGAAGTAAAGTGGCGGGCAGTCTACAAACTTTCAGATAACAAATGGTTTATTGAAAAGAAAAGAAAGAAAGATGCAACTGTGGAACACCATCCACATTTTACAAAAAAAATGCCACACTAAGGACTTACTTAACAATTGTTGGAAGGTGAATGGTAAGATTCTGTATGCTAATGAGCCTGCATACACTATAATTACAAAGAAACACCAAAAAAAGTAGGAAAGAGGAATGAAAAATGATAAGAATTTGAGTGATTGATCAGCTTCTATAGGAGTTAACCCCAACAAGGGGAAGCAAAGAAGTATCACAAAGCACATAAGCTATACAAAATTTTTCAAAAGGGAGGCTTATCAACCAAAAGCAGTAAAACATTGCAAAAGCTGACCACATTAAAGCAAGCAGCAAGATATCCTGGCCAGGTCAGTCAAATACTTAATTGGCTAACTATTAAGCCAAAGTATCCCTGAGCTGTGAATAGAACAGCAGGTACAAAGGTAATAAGAGTAGTAACAATCTGCTTAATTTTTGGCCAGGAAAAATGCAATAAAGGCAATTTGCACAACTTAAAGGAAAATTCCAACTGGATAACATTGTGTGTGTGTGTGCGCGCGCCAACAGGCTAAAAGCCAAGGTACAAAGACAACACAAGCAATGAACTACCTAAACATAGAAAGTTATGAGAAGGTTTATAAATGAGACCGTGCAAGGATAAACCTTCAATCTACAAAAATCACTCCTGACATCTACAAGTACAATCAAGACCCTCTATGCAAGTCCATATATATATAAGCACCAGGTTTAACAGGATGATTTTGGATGATTTTCTATTTGAGTCCTATAAAACTCTTATAAAGCTTAAATATTCTTAAGTTTAACATGATAACTACTAAGAGACTTCCTTCTGGACTAAATTGAAAGAAGAGCCTGATAAGCTCTGGATTTAACACTGAGTTGAAAAAAAAAATAATAACAATAGAAGAAAGTTTTAATCAGGTAAAAACTACTCAAAAGCATGCTAAACAAAACCACTTCCATAGCCCCCCTTCCTAAATATTAAGTCTCCTACAGAATTAACCAACCCTTAA
Organism: Quercus lobata; assembly: GCF_001633185.2. NCBI lineage: Eukaryota > Viridiplantae > Streptophyta > Magnoliopsida > Fagales > Fagaceae > Quercus > Quercus lobata. The sequence goes on along the minus strand of NC_044905.1, from coordinate 4,888,546 downwards.
AGGACAAACCTTACCAAGTTATAATTTATGCCAGGATTCAAATCTCAAACATGCAATTAGTGCCAGGCAGCTAGTTTTCAATCCCAATTTGTACAGAAAAACAAGAGACAAAAAGAAACATAACAACTATTCCATCAAGTATTTTTAACAACTAGACTCTCAAGAATTTTCAATGCTGTAATACATATTTAAATCTTATCCGTTATCATTTATACAGAGGAAACCCTGCTCAAGTAGACTATGAAACCATGCAATTGCAATTGAATCAGATGCAATAAAGAATTTATGAGCATTAGCAAAGTAAACCACACAAAATATAAACTATACAGTGACACTAAATCCCACCAAAAACAACTAGTTCTTAGAGATTCTAAAGCACCTATTTCCAAATTAAATGGCCATAAGAAAGTCATAACTTCTAATAAATTTACTTGCAAGCATAGAATAAGTATATACTCACCCATGAAAACTGTGCATTTCGAAACTTATTATTAACTCCAGCTAAGTGTGAATCCAGAGGATTCAGCTTCAACAACCTAGGAGCCGAGATCCTATTTCCCATACGGCCTGCAAAACCAGTCTTAGCCCTTCCATCCTTGTCAGTAAAGAGTGTACAAATAAGGATCAAATACGTATCCGTGGTGCCCAAAATCCACTTCCCATCAAAGGTAACATCCACATGAGTAATAGGCGAACCAAGCCCCGGAAAAGCAGTTTTAGCCTGTCTCATAGAACTGCTCGAATACAATCTAATCTTCCCATCAAGAGACCCAACAACAATTGATCCATCACCGGTACTCGCAAAGCACTGAAAATTAGTCCCTCTAGAGAACTGGTGCCCTTGTGTCCAGTTCAACACAGGAGTGCTAGCATTAGCAATATCCTGAACAATTCCTTTTCGATCACGCATATCCCACCTGCAAAGCCTATTATCATCCAATCCCAAAAAGGTTGAACCCGTGGGATCCAATTGAGCTCCTTTACTATCATTAGCAATATCCCTCATTGTAATATCAGTCCCATCCTTCCCAAACCTCCACTCAGTAACAACCTTTCCGGTTTCAATATCAAGCTGATGAAGCCCTGTTGTGTGAGGCTTTCCACTATCCATCATTGGACTCATGAGCAGCATATTAGTCTCAGCCCTCATTAGTAACGCCTTTTTAGGTGTGGAATGGACCAAACCCGAACCGCCCTTCTTATAATCAAAATTGACACACACCCCTTTCCCTTGAATTCCATGAGCGAAATTCTTAACAACTTGAATACCCGATTCGCCAACTAGAAAACTGTTATCCAATGCACCCAATGCCAAGCTTTGTATACCGCCATTTGCAGCTTCCTCAAACTCTTCTCTCAAATCTTGGTCCCCACTAGAGGCCGGGGTCGGAGTCTTCAGCTCTGGGCTCTTAAACAGAGTATCCTCTGCATCTTCCCACATCGAATCATCGGCAGCTTGAGGATTCGCCCACCCAATGAAGTCCTTTCCGTAAACCTTAACCTTGTTCTCCTCATTCGACTCGTACCCATACGTGTTCTCAAACAAACAGTCTTGAAACTTAGCTACAAACCCCTTATAGTCCTCGTTTGTAAAGAACTTCATTGCCCAAACACCATTAGCCACAAAATCAACACGACGCTGGTCACAGAAAGTCTTCAGTTGAATCTCTGGAGTAACCCTGACTCTAATCTTGGACCCAACTTTCAAAACCCACCAAGAATCTTCACCTTCTTGCTCTTCTTCTTCTTCTTCTTCATCTTCATCGTCACCTTGCTGCTCAATCTGAGCGGACTTGATGAGAGAGTAAGAAGTGAGTTTATCGGAGAGGACCCATTTGGCTACTGGGGTGTTTCCACCGATGTGGAGGTAGAGCTTGACTGGGTTTTTGAGATTTGGGGTTTGGGTTGAAGATGGGTATTTGAGCTTGAGAGCTTTGAGTCTGGCCTCTACTTCGTCCACGGAAGATGGGGTTTTGGGTCGGCGCTCTGAGGACTTATCTTTGGCATCGTGGTAATCTTCTTCTTCTTCTTCTTCGTCTTCTTTCTCAGTTTCTTCTTCGTATTCATCGGAGTCTGAGAGTTCCAGATCTTCGCGGCTGTGATTGGCACCCATGTATTCTTTCTTGCTGAGAGAGAGAGAGAGATGAGAGATCTGAGAAATGGGAAAATGGGGAAGTGAAAAGCGCCAAGTTCGAATTTTGAAATTGGAGCGTTTGCTTTGTTGACTTCTTGTTAGTTACCTGTTACTGTTTAGGGTTTTCACTTTTCGATTGAAAAATGGAGGAAGGATAGGTTACGAGTAACCGACTACAGCCGGTTGACAACCAGGTCAAGCTATGGGTCGGGTTTGGGACCTCCTCATGCACAAAGTACTTAGAGGTCTAAAAGCAACATGTTGTAATTATCTCTCAAAAAAAAAAAAAAAAGATACCGCTTACTTTACTGAAAACAATAAAAAAATATTTTCTTATTACTGTTTACTTTTAAAATTACTGTTCATTTGCCTATTTGCACTGTTCATACGCAGTAGATGCAAACAATCCAAATAGAGCCTATCTCGTAGGACTTGGCTTGAGTTCAATGTTCTAATGTATTAGATCTGTCACAATAATAATATGTGTTCACTTTTGACCAGGTAGAGGTTTAGCACACTAAAACAGTGGCCTTAAACTTTGCCCATTTTTATGCATTGTATATCATATAAGTTTACCTACAATAAAAGACACAAAATAATTGGCGAAAACACTATTTTGGTCCTTACATTTTGGAATCACAATCAATTTGGTCCCCGTTATTTTCAACTTACAATTAATTTGGTTCTTACCATTAAATCATTAACGAAAAATGTCTACGTGACAAACCGTTAACACAGTTGACAAGTCTAATATTAAAAAATTAAATGAAATATTGATGTGTCTTAATTTCAATAGCCAACTCAGCGCTTAGTTGGCAAATAAAAGGCACATCAACGCTTAATTTTTTTTTTCTTTTATTGTACAAATTCCTTTCCTTGGAAATTAGAATATGCCACATCCCATCTAATCTTATCTTGTTTTTCCTTCATACATTTTTCTTTTACGTGGATTTTCCTTCATCTCATCTCTAAGCTTATCTCTCTCTCATTAATATTTTGTTCTCTCTGATTCATGGTTGAAGAAGCCAAATCCCATATTCATACAAAACCCGAAATCCAGATCCACTAGGCCTAGCTCCTCCAAACCCAGATTCAACATAGATCGACCACGACTTCTCCGACGTCTTCGATTAGTGGTCTCAATATGGGTTTTGTGCTCCACGCCATACAAAGGCAATTGGTTGGTGAACCATTTTGTGGTTAGGTTCGAAAAGTTAAAGGGATTAGGTATGTTTTTTGAGCTCAAAGTCTGCGTTGCTATCTTCTTCTTCAATGACCCCTCCACTTCCATGGCTATGTGGGTTTGTTTTTCAAAGCTTTCTCATTGTGTCTATGTCTTTGGGTCTCCATTACACTACAATGGTTTGACTTTGGGTTTGTTTGTGTTGAGTGATCAAAGTTGTAAAATGGGTATTTTTAGCATGCACTTGCAAGTTGGCATAGTGGCATTTGAGCTCTGTAGTGGATTTGTGGTGCTGGACGATTTGGTTGTAATAAATCTGGGTTTATGATTTTTGGACTAGATTAGTGTTCGATTACCAAGAAATTTAGGGGTGGCAAATGGGTGGGTTTGGGGTGAGCATAATTTTTGGGTATATAAAACTCATTTACCCATTAAAACTCATTTAACTAATTGCTTCTAACCCAAATCCAACCCAACCCAATTATTATGGGTAAAGGCCAACCCACCAAATTACCCAATTATCAAAATTACCAAAATGCCACTAAAGTGAAAATGACCAAATTACTCTAAAATCTTCAAAAAATGACCAAAATATCCTCGAAACTTAAAAATTACCAAAAATACCCTCGAAACCCAAAAAATGACCAAAATACCCCCGAAACCTAAAAATTACCAAAATACCCCCAAAACCCAAAAAATGACCAAAATACCCTCCGAAACCTAAAAATGACCAAAATACCCCTGAAACCCAAAAAATGACCAAAATACCCCAAAAACTCAAAAAATGACCAAAATACCCCTAAAACCAAAAAATGAACAAAATACCCCCAAACCCAAAAATTGACCAAAATACCCTCGAAACCCAAAAATTACCAAAATACCACACAACTAATTCATCCAAAAAAAAAAAAAAAAGAACTAAGATTAACTACATTATGTTGTCATTCTTAATACAACATTTTTTTCATTATAAATATACATCCCAAAATCTTGAAGTTGTAGGAGCAGCCATGTTTGCTATTAATGTCCTGTGAACTATTGGGTTCTTCTATCCTATTGAGCAAGAAAAAAACCTGTCAGTACTCCTTGCTCCTAAACTTCACCACTATCCACTATCATTCACAAGGAGTAAAAATTGAACTTGGTGTTTACCTTAGCCAAATGATTTGTCTCGACTTAAGATTGAAACAAATTATTTTGATATCTTTCCCCTGAATGATTCACAACAAAATAATTATTGTCAACTTAGTGATCGCATTATTATTTTTATTTATCATTTTTAATATTTGGCTTAGCAAAAGTTATTACAATACTTTTGCTAAGCCAAGTTGCAAAATCCAAAATAATAAATAAATAAATTTAAAATAAGTCAAAATAATTAAAACCAAGTTGCAAAATCCAAAATAAGTCAAAATAATAAATTTTAGATGCATATATTTTTTAAACTATTAATAATGTGAGTTGAGTTGGGTTGTTCAAAATGAAAATCTTGCCAACCCAAACACAACCCAATCTGATCATTAGAAAAAAAAAAAAAAAAAAAAAAAAAAAAAAACCGAACTCGTCAATTCATAAACAATCAACTTGAGGTGTTGAGTTAGGTTGGATCGGTTTCAGCAAGTTGGTAGATTGATTGCACACCCATTAACATAATCAACAGAATCAAAGGCCCTATCAAACAAAAAAAAGAATCAAAGGCCCTTTTACTACCCTACAGCATGGAAACAAGAGGCCTAAATGTGAGCATCTTCTACTTGATTGATATAAGCCGTTTTGTTTTCAATCAATTTCTTTTAAAAGAATAACAAAACCTTTGGAAGTGAAGCAATTTGCTTGTAATTTATGAAAAAGACCAAAAAAAAAAAAAAAAATTATAAAAGAACCATATGATATGAACCACATTATCAATGCTCATTCTTAATTAAAAATTTGACGTGGGAATGGCATGGCAAAAAATATAATTAAAATCCAGGTGGTCAAGATCCAGAGAAAGTGCAAGCTTTTTTTTTTTGAGAAACAAACACACACACACACACACACAGGGAGAGGAAAAGGGGCTCTAACATAAAGGCACCACAACTCCACTCAAAAGCCATAGTAACTTTTAAGAAAATGTGGGGCAAGTTATACTACACATAATACACTCTCTTAAACAATGTAGGACAATTACCTTTTTTTTTTTTTTTTTTTTTTTTTGAGAAACAAACACACACACACACAAGGGAGAGGAAAAGGGAGAGAAAGTGCAAGTTGACGTTGAAATTGTCAACTTTGCATGTTAATTAGATTACTTGTAAAATCTGTAGCGTCCAAAACTAAAAGAAGTTTCCATAGAGAGAACCTTATGTTCTAAGCAAGGCGACTTTCTTCATTGTCTCAAATTCCCTTATTGCTGTTCTTACTTCTTACTCACTCACACTCTCACTCTCTCTCTCACAAAGGTTTGTTTTTTACTCTCTGAACTAAACTCAAAGAGTTCAGGGAGAATAGAAAACCGAAAGTGGAGCTGATCAAGACTGCCAAAGCCAAAGAGAGCAGGCACATCAACAACAACAATCCCATGAGAAAAAGTACAAGCTCAAGATGCTTTTGCTTGTTATAATCACTAATCTCCTCACCATATACATCTTCACTGCTCCTTTCTACTTCAACTTATCTGTCTACAGGCCTCTCTCTTGCACGACCTTAACTCCACCAAATCCCAATTTGCTGCCAGTCATTCTCTAATTGCTAAGCTGCACCAAAAACTCAGTTCCACTAACTTACTTAGCTAGGCCCTACTCATTGAGCTTACATGCCAACATAACGAGTTATCTAGTACTAATCGAGCACACGAGTCCATCAAACTTGGTTATGATATTGATTTAAGCATTTGCATACCTGATGAGCTTATGCTTGCAATTGGCCCTCACAAACTTCCACTGGGGTACTCACCACAGATGGGGTCTGATGAGGTTTACCCGCCAGTTGGAGCAAGTTGCTTTAAGTTTCCAGAGGAGTTGGTGCAATATATGACATACGACATTGGAAACCAGTGTTCAAGAGATGATGTTTTAGTCCAAAAGCTCATGCTTAAAGGGTGTGAACCACTTCCACGCCGGAGATGCCATCCCAAGTCCCCTGCCAATTATGTAGAGCCAACACCATTTCCAGATAGCCTTTGGGCATCCCCACCTGACACCAGCATCATTTGGGATCCCTTCACTTGTAAAAGTTACCGGTGCCTCATAGAGCGCAAGAATGCACCAGGATACTTTGATTGCAAAGATTGCTTCGACTTGAAGGGCTGAGAGACAAGTCAGTGGCTCTTTGACAATGGAGGGCTTGATTATGGAATTGATCATATTCTCAACACAAAACCTCAAGGGACAATCTGTATAGGACTTGATGTAGGAGGTGGGACTACCATATTTGCTGCCAGAATGAGAGAACGGAATGTCACAATCATCACTAGCACATTGAATTTGGATGGTCCATTCAACAGCTTCATTGCCTCCCGAGGATTGATCCCAATCCATTTTAGTTTCTCCCAAAGGCTTCCTTTCTTTGAGAACACACTTGATATTGTGCATTCCATGCATATTCTAAGCAACAAGATTCTGAAAACCATGCTTAAGTTCACACTATGACATATACAGGGTGTTGAGGCTAGGGGCTATTCTGGCTTGACCATTTCTTCTGCATAGGGTCACAACTCAACACCACTTACATTTCAATGTTGGATCCTATTGGATTCAAGAAACTAAGATGGAATGCTAGCAGGAAGCTTGATCATAGAATTCATAAGAATGAGTGGTACATTTCAGCTCTGTTGGAGAAACTAATGAAGTGAGCCTGCACCTAAGGTACATGTGTAATGTATTTGCTCCGCCAACACATTTTGTATGATAATCATGTTTATTTATTTATTTATAATCTTGATTGGTTTGGCAAGTGAAAATCTAAATAGATTTAAAGTCTTACTTTAAGAGGTGAGAAATATAAATAGATTAATTGAACAAAAGAGTATAGAGAAGCACCATAGTACTTGACAATTGATATGACTGAGGTTGCAATTTGTAAGGATATATGTGAATCATGTTAGGAATATATGTCATCTAGAATTGGCTATTCTTTTGACAAAATATACTTTACTTGTAATTAGGTAGATTTAGGATGTGTTTAATTTTTCAAGAAACAAGAGTTCAAGTCTAAGTGTTAAAGCCATGCAAGTCTGTCCAAGAAACAAGTGAAAAAGTGCTGGATTTTAAAGCTCGACATATAGCATCTATCGAGGTTTAAAAGGCAGTTTTTGCTCGATGCTCGACAGCTGCTTGATAGATAACCTATCTATCGAGATTTACAAAAATTAGTTTTTCAGATCTAATTTCACACCAATCAGTGTATACATGTTTAGGCTTTCTTTTCTCACAACCCTAAACATATGTAAGGATTATTTTAAGGGCCATCACAGTTGATGCAAGTGAGTGTAGCTTGAATGCAAATGTTTTTCACAAGCATATTGTGATAGGAGACATATGCCCTAGTTCATTTTTCTCTTTAAGAAGCTGCTACATTTGTACGCCATAGGGTTTTGTAACCAAGGAGTTTCATGATCTTTATTGTGTTGATGAACTGAAGAACTTTGCAACCAACATCCTTCTGAAGTTTGTGGTTAGTCACATACTTAGATCTGTGCATCGATTGGTTAGTCACATACTGGGAGCCATTCATTGAAAATGAGAGACTGTCACTACAGAACAAGTCCAATTAGGTATTGGGGTAAGGATTCAACTGTAAGTTGGTATAAGGTACTAGGATTCCTTTACTTGTAACTGCTTATTATGATAATAGTGGATTCTTGAGAGTGGTAACCTTAAATCACATAGTGGGGTTTTTGCTCAAAGGTTTTCCCCATTTGTAAACAAATAACCATGTCAACTTTATTTTTTGCTGCATTTTACATTAGTTGGTGATTTGTTTGTGCTGCCACGCCTATTGCATGTTAATTGGATTAATTAATTAACTCAGCTAAATTAATTGCTTAACTCATCACAAGTGGTCAATACATTCTTGGTCTATCACAATTCGTGGCCTATTTTGTTGCTCTTGTAAATTATGCAGAGTTGTGATGAAGTAAGGATACAGATTTAGAAGATTGATGAATAAGTTTCAGGGAAAGTCAACCACAACCATGACCAAAGGATTACAAGGTTCAATCAATTTAGCCACCATGCTAAAGAGCAAAAAAGAAAGCAATAGTTTCAGTACATGACCTTCAAAGATTCCGTTCACTACATAACCAAAACAAAAGGGGCTAATTAAGACAACAACAAAAAAAAACTCTACAATTATCTCAACTGAAATAGGAAACTGTACATATTTTCTCTTTGCAAAAGTATTGTAGAATTGCATACATAGCATAGAAATCAAAAGTGTAGTATAAGATGACTTGCCTCACATGGAATTCTGCAAAATATTTTAAATTTTCGTCTTCTTTGCTCTTCCCTTCGAATCTGTGCAAGGTTGACAGCCTAAGATTCTGTTTCAACCCCCCCTCCCCCACCCTCCACACACAAATAAAAAAGTACCATCATAAACACGGCTCTGGTAACTTACTATAACACAAGCATTAGGATGTGCAATACTAACAGGATATTCTACACAAAGTAGATCAAAATATTTTATTCGAATAAATGAAAAAAAATAAATCTCACTTTTACGATATTTGGAAAAACCCTATTTCATTTCTTTATATTGGTAGTTGTGGATCATTTGATTGGAATGAAATTTGGAATAGGGCTCTATCTTGGAAGGTATAATCCACTATAAAACAAGTGCCTCAACTATAAGTATAGCTTGGATCGAGGGAACTCCTCTTACGTGTCTCCTCATAACTTGCAGAAGTGGATGTGGAATCAACATCGGGATTTACACTAGCAAGCTCCATAATGTTTTCAATTTCTTTAACCACCTCAACCATCATAGGTCTATCGGATCCAAGTTCTTTCACACACCTCATTGCTAGATCCACAAATTTCTTTAAACCTTTCAGGGTTGTTCCCAAACCAATGGCTGGGTCAAGAAATTCAGGATGATTGAATAAATCTTTTGTCTTATCCATTGTCTCCTGAACCTCTCTCACAATATATTTCCCATGCTCTATTGGCTTTCTTGCTGTTAATAGCTCCAACATTACCACTCCAAAGCTATATACATCACTTTTCTCGGTCAACTTATGGGTCATGTAATATTCTGGATCCACGTAGCCCTGCAGTTGATCAAATCCATTCTTAGTGCTAGATTTTGATGTATTTTTGTGAAATTTAGATAATATTAAGACAATTTTGAAACTTAAGCTTTTCTTCTTCAAGTAATTGGAAATAAAAAATGCCTAAACTACCACAAACTCATACTAGTACTCTTATGGTCCAACAGAAACCACCCCTACTTTGCAATGGCAGATTGTGGGATCACTAAATTAAAATTTCTTCCCCTCCAAATATATGGTGGTTCTGGCAATAATAGTAGGCAGCAAGAAATGCTTGCCTTGCCTATAACGCTTACATAAATTTTTTGCAGTATATAGTTGGTGTGGTGAACAGCTCCTACCGGCTGCTTTGTTTTCCTAATTAGTTTAAGGCCTCTAGGTACTAGTAGAAGTATGTGTGTGTGAGTTTGAAAAAATCCCTTGCCAATGGCTGGGCCTAAAACTTCAATAAAATTTATCTACTTCATTCCTTGAAACATTCCTAGAAGCTCCACCTGGAATTTCAGAAAACTTAACTTGATCATTCTTGAAAAATCTTCAAAAATGTTCCTTTAACCATGTTTATCTTGCTATTACTTTTACTTTAGAAAAGATACCTGACTAAAGTCGATTTTCATTTTATATTTTTGGGATCTCTTTTTTGTTGTTGTGGGTTTGCAAAATTTGGGACTTTTTAAGTCCAGCTGATGAAAGAAAAATTTTGGAGTTTTCCAAGTTGGTTTTGGAATCCTATATTATCTAGAAGAATAATCAGGAGGTGCCATAGTCCTTATAAATAGAGCTATGGCGTAGCCTTTTTTTGTGTGTGTGTGTGTGCGCTTGCGTGTGCGCGCGCATAAGAGTTAATTAGAAGACAATTTGCCTAGAGAGAGTTAGAGACTAAGCTTTGTCTAGTACGTTAGTGTGAGAGCACCTTTAGGTGTATTGGGGATTTAGGTTAGTTTATATTTGTGAGGTTTATGAGAGTTTGGACTGTGGTAATTATCATTGATAGTGGATATTTTTGGTTGGTGTTGGCTGTGGATGTAGACATGGAGTTTACCAAATCATGTCACATTTTATGTGTTGCTTTGCTTACCTTTTATTATTTTATGTGTTTTTCACAAGGACAATCCATTGAGGTGAGCCATATACTATTAGAGCAAATGCCTAGCTAAAGAATGAGAATCATTTCTAAATTTGGTACAATCTAGTAATACTTTTATACAAGACCAGAGAGCATTGGGTTGAGTTTTTGTCCAAATCCTAATCCAGTAATTTCATTGTTAGATGCTTCTGGACTAACCAGATTCTAATGCTCATATTATCAATTAAAGAACATAACAAATGCATTATTTTTGTTGAGGTAGAGGTAAAAAGATTCTGAACTAACCATTGTCCCTTTAACTTGAGTGATAACATGACTCCCTTCACTGTCATCAATTGGCTTGGAGAGTCCAAAATCAGAAACTTTAGCATTTAATGACTCATCTAGGAGGATGTTGCCTGATTTTATGTCCCTATGTATAATAGGTGGATTGGCAAATTCATGAAGATAGGCCAGACCTCTGGCTGCACCAAGGGCCACTCTAAGTCTCCTCATCCAATCTAACCTGATCCTTGACTTCCCTGTAGACAATATGTTAGTTTTCAACTAAGAGAAAAAAAAAAAAAAGAATTAAGATTCAGTATCTTTTGATTTCAAAAACTTTGTTTGAGGTTTCAGGGTGGTTCATTATGTACTGACATAGGAATGAGAATTTGACAAATATTTCATTGGTGCATGTCAAGCTAGATGTTAGCATGTCAATTTTGCAATTGGACAATGAGGTACACTTAAAACATTTAAACCCTTATATTGACTGGCAAGTGGAATTCTAATGCATGGATATTGTTACAAAGGAAAAGGGTTTTGGGTGGCAAAATTCCCAGCATATAGTCACCAAATCCTTTGGCACAATTTTATCAGGATTGTCTACCAGAACTCATTTTATTCTCTACAGGAGAAGTGATCAGGGTCAGGCTAAAGACAAATTGCAGTGTTTGCCAAGTTATTTAATTCCTCTCATGTCATTTTTGGATGAGAGCATTACTGGTAGACTACAAAATTCTTATGGTTGTGCTACTATCAGATTTTTCTATTGCTTTTGTAGGTAGATGCAAGGTGTATGGCCTAACAATTATTGACTTAATGGTAATCACTACAAATGCCAGTGAATTGAATAATTCCATGCGATTATCAATTACGTGAGAAATTGAAGTGTCAACAAATACTGTAATTCTTATTGAGTGGAGGAGGAAAGTGGATAGAAGTACCTGAAAGACTATCCTTTAGACTACCATTTGAAACATACTCATACACCAGAATTTGTTCACCTTTCTCAAAACAAAACCCCATAAGGCTGACAAGATTCTTATGATGGACCCTTGATAAAAGTTCAATCTCAGTTTTGAACTCAAGCCCTCCCTGCATAGATTCTTTTTTAGCCCGTTTAATGGCAATCAGTTGCCCAGTAGGAAGAGAACCTTGATAAACCTGTATAAACGTTGACAAACAAGACATTTTTAGTGACATCAATTGTTTGGAAAATTAGCAACAAGGTTCAAAAGCTGGTCTTAAATAAAATTAAAATGTTGAAAATAAAGGAAGGATTACAAGTGGCAAAAAGAAATACAAATTTGAAATTTGAAAACAATTTTCATATTTTTACCACTAGAATATAAAAGATTGGTCATACATATTGACATACATTTATATGATATACTATTAAGGGACAATCAAAACTGACCTTCCCATAGCCGCCAGATCCAATCTCATTGGCTATTGAAAAATGATTGGTGTATTTCTCAAGCTCTTTAAGGGAAAACCATCCCACACCTTTTACCTTAATAACACTACCACCATTATTGCTCTTGTCCAATTGTGCTGCTTTATTTGACATGAATTAGAAAAATAACCCTACAAATCTCATATGATTAGCCAAAAAGTGCAAAATATAAACAAAAACCCATCTTACAAAAGTGACTGGTGTGTTCAATTGCTCTTTCTGCTCTTTTCTTTGTGTGGAGAACATAAACCCCTGCAAGGAGTATTACCAACAGCAGAATGGAACCACCAACTACAACTTCAATCACAATACTACTTCTTGATGACTTTTTTGATTCTGTTGGCATGAAGAGAGATGCATCAAGATAATTACTAAAAAACACAGAAATTATTATCATTTAAACATAGAATTACCTGTATATTTCTCATACTTATCACCGATAAAATAGAAAGGTCCAAAAAGTGGGGGTGGCTTGAAAGTCTGGTTGCTAAGCATGAACCCAATACTAGAAATTCCCGTTAGATTGAAACTAACTTGGCCATAAGGAAAGACTTTTAGCTTCACTTCAAGATACTCAGATGAAGCCGTAATGGGATTACTCAGAGTCAGAGAGACTGAATCCACAGGAAGTTGATGGGAGTGAAAAGAATGCATGAGAGATTCCTCAAGTATGTTGTAGTAAGTATTGTTCCCTAAGTCTGAGAAGGACAGAGTTTCGAAGAAGAGGGTTCCTGTGTATGGATATGCACACCTACAGTAGGGGCTTGAAATCTGATTTGAACTGCAGGGAACAGGCTCGCAATCAACTTTTTGTGTCGAATATGAGGCATTGGAGAGGGAAACTGTGCAGTAACTACTTAGATTTCCTGTCACCCCACAGATTGGGTTGTCCTCCAGTCTGTAGAAGATAATACAGTGTATCCATATTAATGAGACATAACTATTATAGGCTATAGAACAATGAGTACATTATCCTGGAAATTTAACTTCCAAAAAACTAGTTGGTCCTTTTAATACTCCAAAATAGAATGGGCCAAAGTTACTAGGAAATTCATCTTACTTCAATGTACCATTGTATGCTTCCTTTTCTTCTAAGTAAGAAATAAAATTGAACTGCAAATCGATGAGTTTGAGTTGGTTGCTATGGGTGGTGCCAATAACCAAGGAGCCATTGAGCTGGTTTTTCTTTAGTACCCTGTTACGACATGTCAGAATAATTGCCTTATAATCATCATCCATTGCAATGAGTGTAACTACCCTCCTTAGGCTTCATACAAAGGAATTACTAATTTGTTCAATTTGGATTTCTTAACATCCATTGCAATGAGTGTAATGCTACTTTGGACAATCTGATAGCCTGATACTCACACAGTCTGTAGAAGGGGTAAGCTGAATAGGGCAACTGGAAATTGTCCTTGAAGTTGTGTGTTTTCCATTATTCTGCCATGCAAGGTAGACATGTTTTACATCAGTATTGAATAATTTAAACCTGAGGTCGAAAAAGAAAAGCACATTTCTTCTCATATCCTGGAAAAATAAACACCTTTGTTTCACACAAATGCATGTTTGAGCAGAGACACACACATTGAGAGAGAGAGAGAGAGAGAGAGAGAGAGAGAGAGGAGGGGGAGAATACAATGTTGTCAAAGATTGTAAGGTTGGGAACCATGGAGGAGCGTCTGATCCATCAAAGGTATTATTGCTGATATCCCTGCCAAAATCATCTCAGTCAACAAATGAAACTCAAAACCAAGAGAACTAGATATTGTTAGGCAACTAAGCATTTTCTTTGGTGGCCTGTAAAGGCTTAAATGATCATTTTTGTGATAAGTCTAACAAACGATTTACTTAAGCCCACACTAACATTGATATTCATATGTTGGTAATGTCATTATTACTTACACGTAGCTGAGGAAGATCATGCCAGTAAGGTTGGGCAGAGGACCAGTTAGTTTATTGTTGGACAAGAACCTGAAAAAAACTATATATCATAAAAAAGCAAGCCTTATAATGTTTCCACACCAGGTCATAGAAACCTTTCTCAAGCAAATATATAGCTTAATTTGGCATGTCTCCTTTTCCTTCTTACATGTGATTAAGATTTGTAAGATTGTTGAAGTTTGAAGGCACAAGCCCACTTAATGCATTCCCATCAATGCGCCTATAGCCAAAAACAAATATTAAACAACAATAACTTATCAAAAATCCATAGCCAATAGAAATCTCTGGTGAATTTTCTGGAGTGTGTGACAGATACTCACAGCACCTCTAAGGCTTGCACAAGTCCAAGGGTGGAAGGAATGCTGCCAGTCAGTTGGTTGCCATCCAAAAGCCTGCCAGAAGAATCAATGAGTTGATAGAAAGTAATGTAGAAATTCCAAGATATTTTTTGTTGAAAAGCAAAAGATGATGCAAAATATCTACTCTGCATGCTTGCGTGTGTGTGTTATCTCCATCTAAGGGAGACTATTGCAAATAAAGAAAGTCACGGTTAACATTACCACAATATATCAAGATGCAATTTTGGGAGACAATACCTATTCACTAAAAAATTAAAAAAGAAAAAAAAAAGGTGTAACATGTGAAAGAAGCTATTAATGAATAATGATTAAACATGTAACAGAAAAATAATGTAAGTTTAGTGGGGCTATTAGATATATATTATCTATATACATATGCATTTTAACAATATCAAAGTAACCGAATAATGCATAGATCTTTTCATGTAACTTGATTATACCAAGAGATTCCAGATATTAGAAGTATAACTAATCTTACACATGTATCAGGACCATTTCTGAGCTAAAAAGCCGAGGTGGGATCGTTCCTGAAAGATTATTCTGTCCAAGATGACTGAGGATAAGAGACAGAATCTTAGATGGTTGTTATAGTTGGAGAAAATAAAGTCATTGGATGAAAAAAATTAAATCAAATTTGATAAATTATTGATCGTCCCCAAAGCTTAAAACTACTATAAAATAGTGAATTTAATCATTTAACCATCATTCTAATATTCCCTACGCATGTGAGAGGTAGAGTTGAGATGGAGTTCAAATTGAATATCTTTTGCTCTGATACCATAATAAATTAATGATTCTCTCAAAAACTTAAGCCATTAGGAAATGGTGAATTTAATAACTTAATTTTATTCTATCAAGCTCATTTCACAAAGAGAGTTGACATACAAGTGCCTGGCATTAAGTAGCATATCAAGACCAGGTGTGATCCCATCAGAGATTGGAATGGGTCCATTAAGCTGGTTGTCAGTTAGATCAAGCCAAAGAAGATTGGATAAATTACCAATGGAAGGCGGAATATGTCCACTAAAGTAATTAGAATTCAGAGATCTGCAAATAAAAGCAACAAAGTGTTTCAAATTTCACAGTATGTTAGTCCTTTCATTTTACTGCACTAACAATAGAAACTCAGAATGAATTATGTGTATATGTGTACACAAATGTACATTACAGATAGAGATGGTAAATTTTCAGGACTTAGAGCACTAGTAATAGTGGTGCTAAATAGCTATATAGCTATTTTTAGCACCACTAATACTTAAAATACATGCTACAGTAATGGTGTTATAGCTAAAATTTTTTAGCTTCTTGCTACAGTACACAGCCATTTATGACTGTGCACTGTAGCAAGAAACTAAAAAAAAAAAAAAAAAAAATTTATTAAACTCTCTCTCTTCTCTAGTAAAATTTTTGTTTTATCTTTTCTTTCTTTTTCTCTCTCTTTGGCTTCTCTTCTTTCCTCCTTTTTCCTTCTCATTTTTTTTTTCTCTCTCCCTCATCGCCTTGACCCATCTCACCCAATCCTCCATCTCTTCCTTGTTCTGGGTTTGTCTCCAGTTTGTGCTCCGTCTCACCCAGACCCTTCATCTAAAGTTGTGTCATATATTACATGGAAGATAGCATCCGTAAGGAATTTGATTCATATTGTCCTTTGCAGTAAAACATTTGAATTACTGAAGAAATTACAGAGTCAGAATCCTTACAGATAGAGTAGCTGCTCTAGAGATCCTATTGTGTCAGGAATAGGACCTGAGAAGCTGCAACCAGCTAGGATTCTGATATGCAAATAAGAAAGAAACATAGTAAATTAGGAAGATCTTTACCATCCAACTTGAGTTCCAGCACAGACTGTTAATAACAATCAATATTTTCTTACAAGTTCAATAGTTTCTTCAAATTCCCAATTGATCGTGGGATTGGTCCTGTCAGGCCCTTGTTGTAAGATAAATCCCTATATGAAAGAAGCTAGTCAGGAAGTTGTAAGATAGATCCCTATGTGAAAGAAGCTAGTCAGGAATGCATTACTAAACTTACTGATCAAGTTACTACCAAATAAGCATGAGGAATTGAGATTTTCATTTGATTTAGTTAGGGCATTTTAAAAGAAAGTAAAATCTCCAATCATTGTTTTTGTGATATAATCGCCTAAATCGGCCACAGTGAGATCCACATCTCAATGACCATGAGGCTGGAGGCATGAGTAATACTCCCCATAACTTCACTAACATTAAGTAGTGAATTTTTATATTTTTGAGCCCTGCAGTTTCTTGTAGCTGAATGGTGGTTCAGGGATATCAGTTGGAAATTGAATCTGAAGACTTAAATAACAGAGGCAAAGTGAACATAGAAAACATACAGAGTCTGTAATTCAGATAACAATTCGAAATCTCCAGAAAGCGGGCCTGTCAAACCAGTGGTTGATAACATTCTGAAATGATACAAAGTCAGCTTTATACCAAAATTTAGAATTGTCATGAACAAGCAAACGTGCCAACAAAAACTAGAAAGCGAAAACCAGGCAGAAAGCTTACATGGAGGTCACACGTGAATTTGTGCACCCAATTCCTTCCCATCCCTTGCCACAAGGATCCGGACCCACCCAACTGGGTGGCGTATTCTGCCATATATTCTTGAGAGAAAGCAAAGCAACATCTGCATACGGATATTAAAAACATCATAACTCAATCTCCAAATTATCAAACAAGACTATCTAATATATAGTTCAAAATAGATTGAAGATTCCCGTAAATTGAAAGGACGTGTAACATTAGCTAAGGCCCTGTGATGGAATTATGAAAAAAATATATACATAACGTGGCAAAAAAAAAAAATTTGATACCAAAATTTATGTTACTTCAGAAATCCAAATAGTCAAAAGTAAAGAACCTCTTTATTGGTGATGCATCTTAGTGTTGACTAAGTATTTCCTAGAGTCAAGTGCTGCCGAATAACAAACCATACGATTTGTACTGCTCAGATTCCAGAAACTGACATGAATCTTGAGTAAAACAAATCGTTGTTCAAAGTACTAATAATATAACAGTTACACAAACTAACAAGAAGACAGAAATGAACTGAACTTACAGTCCTGATTTTCAGTCTCGGCTGCTATAGCTGAAAATATGATGAAAACAAGCAGTAGGAACAGCTGACTTTTTTGAACCATTACTAAACAAACCGTAGTTATTACTCTGAGGACTTTATCAAGTTGGATAACAAAATCTTTCCGAAACTGAGATCACCCATGTATCTAATATATTAAGCAGAGTAAAGCTATCATTGGACAAAACTCAATAGCTAGTAAAGTTTGTTTAAATTTGTAACCAACTGTTTCTTATATATTAACTAGTATTACTACATGAGTATATAAGAACTTGCAAGGAACTTCTCTGCTCGCATTATCGCATATATTGCAATTCAGAACAATTCACCAGTCATGATCGCATATTGCTTGATTTTAATTGGTAGGGAAATATATGTTTGTGTGTAATGTATATGTATATAAGGACCAAGAGTCTTATGTACTTGATACAAGTCAATGGACAGATTATCAAAATAATATCTGCCCCATAAAGGATTAATGAGGACAAAATTATCTTTAAACCCGTGATTCAGCGTGGTTGATACACTACTTTTTTCTCCAGAAATAATACACAAAGCTAAATTATAATTGGTTGGGTTCTTGCAATTGCGGAGGAAGCCATCATTGCTACTTGAAAAAAGATGTAGCAGCAAGTAGGTGCGAATGAGAGGCCCCTTACATTTAGGGCAGAAATCACATTTTTGTTTCTACATTTTCAGGCGATTCCCACATTGGTCCTTAGATTTTATTTTTATCACTTTTAGTCCCTATCTTGAAAAACGCTTCTCGTTTTAGTCCCTACCGTTACATTAGAGACAGAAAATGCACACGTGGCAAACGGCAGAATTAAAAAAATATTAAAATAATGTCCACGTGGCTTTCCCACCCTTAGTTAGTCACGTGGCCCTCACGTGACATTCTTTCTAAACCAAAAAACCCCAAATTAGCAAGCACAATCCCAATATGTAACAACGTCACATATTGTAGTTGCATTATGCTTATAAGTGGTATAATATTTTTTTTGTTTATATTCTCTATATAGTTACATTGTATAGTAACAATGTCACATATGATGGTAACTACATCACATTTGTTGATAACCTTTTTCTTTTTTTTTTTTTTTAATTTCAATTCTTTATATAGTCACACTAAAGGTATGTTTGGTAACTGTTTTTTTTCCCTTATTTTTTGTTTTCAAAAACAATTTTATATTTTTGAGACTAAAAAACTTATTTGGCAACTCAAAATGGACAGAAAACAAAAATTGTTTTCAAAACTCAATTTGTGAAGGAAAATGAAAACATGTAAAATGTTGTTTTCAGTTTCTAATTTTCAAAAGTCAATGAAAACATGCATTTAATTTAATGGATTTGTCTCATTTAATGAGTTAGCATTAGAATTCAAATCCTAGTAACAAAATATTTTAGTATTTTCTATTTTTTTCTTCAAAAACTATTCTTTTTAATTTCAACTAACCAAACATGTTTTTTATTTCAAAAATACAAGAAAATGATTTTTTCTTCATATTCCCACAAAGACAAGTTTTTGAAAACAGAAAACAAAAACTGTTATCAAACATGACCTAAATAGTTCCAAGTCATATTAAATAATAAAGTTACATACTAGTACTTCCATATCTACATCACGTTTGTTAGCAAAGTAATACTATAGTTATAAACTATTTTACAACATTTTTACAAAATGTTGATATGGTCAACCTCTTATTGGTTTTCATCTAGGTCCACCATTAATATCACTTTTTTATTTACCAATAATCATTTATCACATCAACAGTTTGTAAAATAGGTTGTATCTCTAGCATTATTCTTGTTAGCAAGGTAATATTGTTTTACATGTTGGATAATATCATAATAATAACTTGTTCCTTTCCTTTTCCAAATAAGTTACCCAGCTAAGTTTTAATTCATGTCTTTTTTATTTTATTTTAGTTATCCTTTTATTTTATGGGAAATGTTAACAAAAACGCTTGTTTTTTTTTTTTTTTTTTGGTCAGCAAAAGAACTTTCATTAAACTTAAAAATTAATAAGTCTATTACATCTTATGCTAGCTTTGTCAGCAACTAATATACTTTCCACCACAGACGGAGGATTCAAAAAGATTACAAAAGAGTTAACACTACTAGCATCAAGCTTAGCCAACGCATCAGCACACTGGTTGGCCTCCCTATATATGTGGACTATTTGCTTGTTGGGGATCTCGCTCAGCAGGTTCCTGCAATCGGTTAATACTGGTTCCATTAACAAGTTAACAGTATTATTATTTATCAACAAAACAACACTCAAAGCATCCAACTCTATAATTAGATCACTAATTATAGAGTTGGATGCTTTGAGTGTTGTTAATAAAAACACTTGTTAACATTCCCTTTTTTGTGTCTTACTTAAAAAAAAGAATAAAATTATCAAAATAGATAAATAGAAAAATACCAAAAAATGTCAAAAATTAAAAAGTTGTCAATAACTGCGTTGTTAATGGACAACAACCCATATTTTCTTACGTATCAGCTAAGCCAGAATGTTGTACTTTTGCGCGTGATTACTGATAAAGGCTGTCTTATAGTTTCTTTTTTGGTAAAGGCTGTCCTAGTTTCTCATGTTGGCCTGTTGTCTATGTCACACGGTCGTGATTTACGGACAGGCAAAATATGAAAGAGAAATACTTCTCTAATATCTTAACCAAAAAGAAAAAATCTTCTCTTAATACTCCAATATTTTAGTCATAGACACGGCTTTGAACTTTGAAGCAGTCAAATTGAAGAAATATGTTATGAAACTATGAATACCGGACAGAAAGTTTGGTTAAAAAGCAATAATTGCGGAGCCTTTTTTTTTTTTTTTTTGGAGAAACAGCCATGTTATAAGTTTTTTTTTTTTTATTTTTTATTTTTATACAAGATAGAAAATTTACTCTAATTTATTCTAAGTGTATATGTGTGTGAAGTTTCTTCTTAGAAACTTGAACCTCAATTTTTGCCCTCCACACTCCACAAACACTTATACTTGTAGAGCGACCATCGTACCAAAGGTGTGTAATGGTGTCATATTATAAGTTTAAATGGTATAATATATGTTTGTTCAGGGGCACTTAGATAGTTGATTCAATAGACTTAAAAAGAGGAAAATTATTGAATACTCCGGAAGCATCATAAATGCATACTCTTCCCGCTCACATAAATTGTTGGTTCCACCATGAATTTAATTAATGGAACTCATAATTTTGTAAGAAAGAAGAGTATGTATTTATGGTTATTTGGGAGTATTATATAATTACCCTTTAAAAGATGTGTCATAAACTTGGAGAAAGTCTAGAGGTCCCAAGTGTTATTTACCATGCTATCAGTACATGGAGTTTTGAAATGTTTCATGGGTAGGAAGTGGAATAATTTTATCAAAAATTGTAAAACTACTTACTTAAAAAAAAAAAAATTAAAATCATATCATATTTACAAGGAAAAAAGAAAAAATTTTGTTTTCAACCATAAAATTTGCATGAATTTTTTTTTCTTTTTTTCATACCTAAAAGTCTATGCTTTATTTATTTATTTATTTATTTTGGGTCCCAAGGCTATTAAAAAATTTACATATATATTTTTTTAAAGTAACTATCATTTTTTCCATCCCTAAACTTTAAAGAAAATTTTCATATTGTACACATGACCAATAGTTGCATGACAAGTGATCACTTCATGCGTGTCTTTTTTTCTTCTTTTTTGTTTTGTTTTGCTTTATGATCATAATGCAAAAACACCCTTTGGGGTTTGGGTAGTTGCAAAAACACTTCATAGGGTTTCAGTTTTTCTTTATGACTCCCTAAGGTTTCCATATTCACCAATTTGACCCTAGAGGCTAATTTTAGAATTTGTGTTGACTACGGATGGAAAAATCACATGATCATATTAAGAAGACTCAACAATTGATTTATGTCACTGGCCACATAATCTTTTTGTCCATAAAAGCTAATGAAAGTTAGTCCTAAAGGTCAATTTGGCGAATATGAAAATCTCAAGGAGTTAAAAGAAAAAGTTATAACCTCATGGGACATTTTTGAACTTACACAAACTCTAGGGAGTGTTTTTACATTTAAGCCTTATTTTTTTATAATTTTTTTTCTTAATATATATTTTATATATATATATATATAATATATATTTATGTGGTAGTCTAAGTCAGACCTGTTAAATTCTCTAATAGGACCTAGTTAAACATGTAAGATAAAGCTTAATGAGAATAAGTGCCCGTTTGTTTCAGCTTTTAGGGGCTGAAACGCGTGTTTGTTTAAAAGCTGGACAGAAATCATCGTTTGGTGAAGCAGAAACGCAACTTTTATATAAATTTGTATTTTGGACGAAGGCATAAACACGCAAGACAATTATGGACCTCTGGAGGTCCATAAACAAAAAGTCGAATGCGCGTTTGAATGGTATCCGTTGGGCTCCGCCGAAAAATACCGAATTACCGTTGATAAATGGCTTCAGTTCTCAAATGCTCAACGCCTCTCATCTCTTCTCTGCTCTGCCCTCTCCGTGCTACTACAAGTCTCTCCATGGTAAGTCATCCATGAATCTTCTTCCTCTTCTTCTTCTTTCTTCGTCTTCTTCAACGTGCACTGATCTGTATTTTTTTTTTAATTTTATTTATGTCTAATCTGATATGAGAAATACATTTTGAAGGTAGAGATTTGATCAACAAAACACCAAGCAACACTGATCCGCTGACTTCACTACCATCAACGAAGGAAAAGAGCGAAACTTGGATGTGGGTTTGGCCAAAAACACAGACCCAAATGCTCCTTTGCCCAGCAATGGGCCTCTCTCCCACAATCCTGTATCAACAACACTACCAAGAACCAATAGACAAAGTGCTAAGAGAAAAGGGAGAAAAAAAAAAAAAGACGAAGAAGGAGAGCTCTGAATGTTCTGGAGTTTGGAGGAATGGCAGGGGAAAAAAAGGAGGAAAGAAGGATAAAAAAGAAAAGAGAACGGGTATGTGTGTGGAGGAGAAAAAAAGAGGGAAAAAAAAGGGAAAGAAATGCCGTGTGTGGAGGATAAAAAAAGAGGGGGAAAAAAAGGAAAAAAGAAGAATGAAATATTATCACAATTTTTTCACAATAAATTTTAAGGGGTAGGTTATTATTAGCTAATATTGGTGAGAAAAAAATAATTTTTTTAGAAAGAGAAAAAAATAATTTTAATAGTATGTTAAAATTAAAATCAGTATCAATTTTTATCACAATATTTTCACAATACTTTCATAATAAATCTTAAGTGGTAGGTTATTATTAGCTAATATTGGTGAGAAAAAAAATAATTTTTTTAGAAAGAGAAAAACATAATTTTAATAGCATGTTAAAATTAAAATCAGTATCAATTTTTATCACAATATTTTCATAATACTTTCACAATAAATCTTAAGTGGTAGGTTATTATTAGCTAATATTGGTGAGAAAAAAAAATAATTTTTTTTGAAAGAGAAAAAAATAATTTTAATAGTATGTTAAAATTAAAATCAGTATCAATTTTTATCACAATATTTTCACAATACTTTCATAATAAATCTTAAGTGGTAGGTTATTATTAGCTAATATTGGTGAGAAAAAAAATAATTTTTTTAGAAAGAGAAAAACATAATTTTAATAGCATGTTAAAATTAAAATCAGTATCAATTTTTATCACAATATTTTCATAATACTTTCACAATAAATCTTAAGTGGTAGGTTATTATTAGCTAATATTGGTGAGAAAAAAAAATAATTTTTTTTGAAAGAGAAAAAAATAATTTTAATAGTATGTTAAAATTAAAATCAGTATCAATTTTTATCACAATATTTTCACAATACTTTCATAATAAATCTTAAGTGGTAGGTTATTATTAGCTAATATTGGTGAGAAAAAAAATAATTTTTTTAGAAAGAGAAAAACATAATTTTAATAGCATGTTAAAATTAAAATCAGTATCAATTTTTATCACAATATTTTCATAATACTTTCACAATAAATCTTAAGTGGTAGGTTATTATTAGCTAATATTGGTGAGAAAAAAAAATAATTTTTTTTGAAAGAGAAAAATTGATTTAAGTATGATGAAGTAGTTGATTTTTAAGTATGAACTAAACTCACATAAAAAAAAAAAAAAAAAAAGTATGAAATAAACTCCCTTATATATACATTGTTACTTTTGGTAATTTACCCTTCAAACTGTCACTTTTATAAATGCTAGCCAAACACTCAATTTTTTCAAAAATCACTTTTTAACAGATTTTACCAAACACTTAGCTTTTTGAAAATGCACTTTTTCATTATGCACTTTTTGAAAACTCAACTTTTTCATTATACATTTTTACAAAAAGCTGAACCAAACTCACCCTAAATAGAATGACAAAAGTTGTAATTTTTCAATAATTTATTAACTCATGAGAGAACATTTTAAACAAACTTTAAATAACTTTTAGGGAAGGAAACAATATTTTATTATTATTATTTATATCCATATAATAATCTATATATACATTATTAAGAAAATACTACTTCTTGATGTGCACATTTTAAACGATTTGAAATACTCACACACATCATCAATCGCGTCCAAGACACGGTACTTGGGTGCCCCTTAGCAGGAGGTTTATCTTGAATTGCCCCTAATCCATGTACTTGAGTGCTTTCACATCGCTATCTTTTCGCATTGCTGCCTTCTTACTTTGCAGCACAATAATTCATCATTTGCCCAAAAAACAAAACGTGTGACTGATATTGGCCAAGTTTGAGATCTATTTGAAAACTTGCTAGCAGTATCAATTTATTTGAGATCTATTTGAAAACTTGCTAGCAGTATCAATTTATTGAACCATAGTATACGTTTGGATAGAAATGATTTTTCCTATGTTTGCGTTTTTTTTCAGTGCATTTAGGCTTATGAACAGTAACCTGTGCGTGAACGAGGCCAAATCTTCTGTCTCACTTTTCCTACTCCACTCCATACTCCACCAATAAAAACTTGTCACATATTCACCTAATTAATTATACTTTTAAGTTATATTTTTATTTATTACATATTAGTGAAGCCAGAATGTTGAACTTTTCTGAGTGATAAGTAGAAGCTGGGGGTCATAGTTTCACTTATTGGCTTGTCGTCACACAGTCGTGATTTATAGACAAATCATACATGAAAAGGAGAAATACTTCTCTTAATATTGGATTGTGCTTGCTGGTTTGAGGTTTTTTGGTTTAGAAAGAATGTCACGTGAGAGCCATGTGACTAACTAAGGGTGGGAAAGCCACGTGGAGCTTGCATTGACATGTGGACATTATTTTAATATTTTTTAATTCTGCCATTTTCCATGAGTGCATTTTCCATCTCTGATGTAACGATAGGGACCAAAACATGAAGCTTTTTTCATGATAGGGACTAAAAACAATAAAAATAAAATTTAGAGACCAAAGTGGAAATCGCCTGAAAATGTAGGGACGGAAATGTGATTTCCGCCTACATTTAGATATGCTAAGGCATCGTCCTTACTAATAGGAGGGCACATTTTGTTACAAGATAATGCCCTTTAGCCTAAAGAACACCCGGATGATGTACGAGTGAGCTATATTGTGTATATACTACAATCACAGAGTTAGTCTGGAAGTAGCCCCTACTTTAGGTTCATTGTAAAACATAATTTATATGAATAGCAAAGATGTAGATGATGTGTTATTACATTATTGGGCGTTTGGTTCGCTGTGATATTACATTATGCCATAATATTACGTTATTGTAATCTTACATTAATGTAATCTAAATACAAGAATACAACATTACATTGTTTAAGAAGGTGATGAGATTAAGATGATTTGATATATTTTTTAATTTTAAATTATAGTAATGTTAAAAAAAAAAAAATCAAAACCTAAATGTTACATCATCATAACGTGCATCACATCAATGATACATCATAATGAACCAAACACTCCGAATTTTTGGTTGAAGACATAGGCTATTAAGCAAATCATGATAATTCTCAATGCATTCTTTCTTTCTTTTCTTTTTTGCCTCTGTTTTTTGTATTTTTTTTTTATATCTTTCTGCATTCTTTTTATTTTAACACATTTTAACCTAATACAATAAATATAAAATATAGTTCCTGTGCGTTAATATATATATATAATTAGGTTAACTAAAATGAGTATATTTGATAAAAAAAAAGAAAAAGAAGAGTATATACTATATATAAATATAGTGCAATTTTTTAACCTACTAATAATATTATTCATTTTTGCATAGAAATTTTTATAGAGAGTAGAGACTTGTTATTGATTAGAGGTGAAGATTGTGTCAAAAATGGAGGAAGGATAGGTAATGGGTAACCGACTACAGCTGGTTGACAACCAAGTCAAGCTATGGGTCAGGTTTGGGAGGGAAAAAAAAAGGAACCATTATCTTGTAGGACTTGGCTTGAGTTAAGTGTTCTAATGTATTAGATCTGTAACAAATAGTTGTTAAAACCACGATCTAAATTGT
This sequence comes from Quercus lobata, assembly GCF_001633185.2. Lineage (NCBI taxonomy): Eukaryota > Viridiplantae > Streptophyta > Magnoliopsida > Fagales > Fagaceae > Quercus > Quercus lobata. The sequence goes on along the minus strand of NC_044905.1, from coordinate 4,862,273 downwards.
AGGATCGTACGATTTTACAATCTCATTTCACCAAAACGTTTAAAATCGCACAAGGATCGTAAATATTGTAGGATCATATGTAGGATCGTACAGGATCATATGGGATCCTACCGATCCTACCAAAACATAAAAATCAGTTTTTTTTTTTTTTTATTATTATTATTATTATTATTTTTTTAAGTTCATCTTTATAAGTTGTAATTTGTAATCTCAAGACTAAGATATTGTACTCCATAAATGTATCAACTAAGTGGTGGGACTCATATGGAGATGACTTTCTTGAATTGAGAAATTTTGATATAAGAATATTGAGTTTAACATATAGCTCTTCAGGTTGTGAAAATAATTGGAGTACATTTGGAGTAGTAAGACCAAATGACTTTGGTATATTATCCCCCAGTTGAGAATTCTCTATTCAAATTGGTACAACTTTAAGTACACTCAAAAAGGAGAAAATTGTTTAAACAAAAAAAGAAAAAAAAGAATGAGTTGATATTTGTTATGTAAAACTTGAAGATAAAAGAGAAAATACCTAAACCATCAAGTGCAAAGAAATTGGTTTGAAGAACTTGTCTTCGGATGATGAGTGGTTAGCAAAAGGTGTCAACCAAAAGATGATGGTTTAGATTTTGATGAAGATAATGAAGTAACAAGTCTAATGCCTTCCTTTATAGATTTAAAAATAAATAAATAAATAAAAGTTATATAGTGTGAATGTGTGATCACTATTGTATCATTTGGTTATCAATGTTAGGTGATGATAAGGGTTCAAGAGTTACTGTTGAAGGAAAAAGTGTGCTAGTATTTTGGTACTTGGTTGATTTCTAATTAAACATTCACTGAACTTTTTAAATACATTGCGTTAAAACTTAAATATATTTGTTTCATTAGTATATTCATTAGTATAGATGTAGCGATGTAGGACATGCAAATTAAATTATATGATCAAAATATTTTTTTTTATTTTTTATGGAAGATTCATAATTTACGTGATTATTCAATAATTTGAAACTAGGTAGGATCTTACGATCTACTATCTGATCTTACGATCCACGATCCTACCTACCTCTTACGATCCTATTAAGATCCCGATTTTGACAATCTTCTCACAATAATAGTACATGATCACTTTTGACCACGTAGAGGTTTAGCACACTAAAATAGTGGCCCTAAACTTCGCCCATTTTTATGTATTTTATATCATATAGGTTTACATACGGTAAAAGACGCATAAAAGAATTAGGAAAAAACTTAAGGTGTGGTTTGGATACGGATGATTTCGCGTTTGCATTTTTTTTTTTTTTTTCGTGCCTCTTGCACTGTTCATGGGACATGAACAGTGCATTTAGGTTTATGAATAGTAACCCGCACTGTTCATGCACATGGATTACACTGTGCAGGAGACATTGTGCACTATTCACGGGACTTACAACCACTTTATTTAGAAAAAATATTAAAAATTGGTCTCACGGTACTATTTACACATTTAAAAATTATTTTGCTACAGTGTTTTTAGTTTTCAGCAAAATATGCTGTATTCAAATGTACCCTAAGTACAGTACCTTAGGTGCTGTTCTTTAGGTTCCCCTCTTAAAATTTAGCCATGTGGCTATTTAACTAAAAAATATACTTCCATTGCATAAGAAAAAATCCACATAACAGAATTTTAAAAAGGGAATCTAAGTATTGTACCTAAGTTTGGTTCAAATAATTATTGCCAACTTAGTGATCGCACCATTATTTTTATTTATCATTTTTTAATATTTGGCTTAGCAAACGATATTTCTCCAAATAGAAAGGATTCATTCAAAACAGACGGAGTTGAAAAACTCTTTTTTTAATACTAAAACTAGGTAGCTATCCTCTTTTTATGTTATTATTGTGAAGGTAAATGCTAATTTTAGACAAAATTTCACAGTTTTTTTAACAAATTGTTAAAAGTGTCATGTTGTCATTGGAATGTTTAAAAAAAGAAATTGTTGTGATTAGAATTACGTCACTTTTATATATGTCTATTATTGATACTAATTTGATTACATACTAATTGTAACATGTTATGTCAATAATTATGAAAAATGTAGTTTTATTAGATCTATTGTTAGATAAATTTACATGATGGACAAGAAAGAGACGTTAGCTACAAAAAGTCCATGGTGGCATAAGATGCAGGGAAATGAAGTGAGTGTGAGTGTCTGATTTTAAGCCAACATCCAAAATTATGTTCTGAAAATCATTGCTACCAACTATTAGGAAGTCACTTCATTTTAATTTAGACCAACAATTTCTGCAGTTGAATTTGAATCAAAGTTAAATTAAGTAATTAAGTTGATGAAAGCACATAAAGTAGCATCTTTGCCTTTTAAGCATTAGTACACATCAATTAAAGAAAAATTGTTAAGACTCTCCTCTCCTGAACCAAAAAGTCTCTCTGCCGTAAAGAGGGAAGGGTTTTTTCCCTTTTCTTTAGGCAGTAGTAGTTCTTGTCCCTTCTGAGAAGGAGATTTGTGTTCCTTGTCTTGTTGTATTTGTTCGGTCTAATCTCTCTATCCTCTCGAGCATCCAAAGGGGTATCTCGAGACTAGTGGGTTACTTTGTTTTGTGGGGTTTGGGAAACACTAATTTCTTCTTTCTCTTTTCTATTCTCTGTTCCTCCTTCTCATCGGTCTTCTTTTCAAACGTTTTTCTCCTCATGGAAGACTTGACAAAAGATTGGAGTAAGTTTTCGCTCTCGGAGAAGGAAAATTCTGGCTTTGTTCTTCCACGGACCCAAAAGTCTAGAGCATTTGTTGTGGCGGCAAAATTTCTCACCTCTCGTTTTCTAGTAATGGAGGCCGTGGTACGCACCTTCAAGTAGTTATGGAGGTCACAAAATGGTTTCAAGATTCGCAATCTGGGCAACCATATAGTCCTATTTGAGTTTGATAATGTCCAAGATGTGGAAAGGATCCATCAAAACCAACCTTGGACTTTTGACAAACACCTTGTGGTCCTGAAAAGATACGAGGAAGGTTCACAGGTTAAAGATTTGATCTTTGATAAAGCTTGGTTCTGGGTTCAAGTGCACAATATCCCTCTTAGCTTCATGTCGAAAATGGTGGCGGAAAGTCTATGTGACACAGTTGGGGAGGTCCACAGGTCCCCTGAGTCCACTGTGGATGATGGTGGAAATTTCTTTCGGGTTCGAGTAAATATTGACATATCTCTCCCTTTGTGTAGGGGGAGGGTGATTACACTTGAGAATGGTGAAAAATCATGGGTTCGCTTTCAGTATGAGAGGCTTCCTAATATGTGTTACTGGTGTGGTCGCCTAGACCATGGCGATAAACAATGCAAACTGTGGATTTAGAGTAAGGGATCACTGTCAACTGAAAAACAGCAGTTTGGTTCATTCTTAAGACCTACTCCTCATCAAAGGGGGAGTAAGAATGTTTTTTATGTACTGGGTGGTTTGAACAGGAGACCCTAGGGAAGGAAAATGGGGAGGCGGCGGTTCCAAGTGCAGGAAAGGTTAGTAGGCCAAAGGGAGACTTGGTGGTGCCCCAGCCCGTTTTGGTCACGGATTTGGGAGGTAACACCTCTAATTCCAACTCTCCTTCTCATTTTGATTCAGTCACTACATTAGGAAAAGACGAGTCTTTAGGGGAAGCGAGTGTTGGAATTAACTTACCCCCGAATTTGCATCCCACAAATTTCGCAGAGATGGTCTCTAATGATTCTCTTTTCCTTTCCAAACTAGCTAAGATTGATAAGGGTATTAGGAAATTTGATTCGGTTAATAATGTGGAGGGAGTTACTTCCTTATCTGAGGCAGCTTCCCCTACTTACTACAGCTGCCCCCAGAGCCTTACGGGTAATAAAAATCCGATGTTTCCTTCTGAACCTACTATGATAATTCAAAAGGAAAATCTAGCTCCCCAGGTGTTATGTGATATTACCAATATCAAATCTCCTCCTACCCATACACCTCTCCAAGGGAAGTGGACTCGGCTTGTGAAGACAGTAGGTACTAGCCCATCTCTTCCTGAGGAGGGGCTTATTCCTGGCTTGGGGAAAAGAAACCAGTATGATAGTAGAATTCTCTCAGAGTTACCAAGCAAGAGGCGCCAGGTTTCCAAGGTAGATGGTCCTCAAACTAAGATATTGGCGGAAGCTGGTCACCAGCCCCGCTAGATGCAATGAATCTCTTAGCTTGGAACTGTCGTGGGCTTGGGAACCTACGTATAAAAAAAGAGCTTGTAAGTATATTACGGGCAAAAGATCCCTCTGTCGTGTTTATAGCCGAGACATGGCAGACGAAGTAAGGCTAGACCGGACACTTAGTTACATTAATTTTGATCAAAAGTGGGTGGTACCAAGAACTACCAGAGGGGGTGGCCTAGTCCTGTTTTGGAAAAATTCTGTAAACTTGAAGGTAGTAGGCTCCCATAGATACTACATTGATGCTGTTATTAATAAAAATGAGAGAGACGAATGAAGGTTCACAGGCTTTTATGGTGAACCTGATGCAGCAAAAAGGAATGAAGCATGGGCGAAGCTTAGAAGTCTGAACAGCAATCAAAATATTCCTTGGCTGTGTGTTGGTGACTACAATGAAATTACCAGACAAGAAGAAAAGAGGGGCAGAGCTTTAAGAAGTTTTAATCAGATGCAACTATTCAGAGACGTAATTGATGAGTGTGGGCTTATGGATTTGGGATTTGTGGGCCCAAAGTACTCGTGGAGTAAACATTTTGAGTCTGGTCAGTCTATTTGGGAACGCTTGGATAAGGGTTTAGCAACGAACAATTGGTTTTTACTGTTCCCAGGTACAAAAATCCACCACCTACACTGTTACTCTTCAAACCATTTACCTTTATTTATTAACTTGTCTGGCTTGGAGATTCCGGGGAAAAGGAAAGTTTTTAGATTCGAAGAAATGTGGCTCTCTGATGATAGATGTGGGGAAACTGTTGAAGCTGCCTGAACAAGTACTGAAAGTTTAGATCCTAGTAGTGCAATTCTAAAGAAGGTAGCTAAGTGTGAACAGGATTTAACTTGGTGGAATAATAATTGCTTTGGAAACGTGAGAAGGACATTGGCAGATAAGAAGAAGTTATTGGCTGCTGCAGAATTGGAAGCAATGAGATCGGGGAACAACTCACAGGTTCAGCTATTAAAAGCCGAGGTTAATGTTTTGATCCATAGAGAATCTAGATCGTGGAGCCAAAGATCTAGAGTTTTGTGGCTGAGTAAAGGAGATAGCAACACAAATTTTTTTCATAGTAAAGCCACTAAGAGACTCCAGAAAAATTCAATCCTAAGTATCCGAGACCTTACTGGGAGGTGGCTGAATCAATCAGAGGATATTGGTCAGGCCTTTATCAATTATTATACCGAGCTCTTCTCCTCTTGTCCGGCTAGCCAGTGTGGAGCTCTAGACAAAATTCCCCAAGTAGTAACAGAAGAAATGAATGCTGATCTGGTTGGAGTTTTTCATGAATGGGAAATCTTGGATGCTATTAAACAAATGGTGCCATTAAAAGCCCTTGGCCCAGGCAAGATGCCTCCGTTGTTTTATCAACATTTTTGGCCTGTGGTGGATAAGGATGTGACTAGCTCTGTCCTCATGTGGTTGAATTCAGGTATTTTGCCCTCTCCCATTAACCATACTTTCATTACTCGTCCTTAAGGTTGATAGTCCTGAATTAGTAACTGAATTTCGCCCTATAAGTTTGTGTAATGTCTTGTACAAAATCTTTTCAAAAGTCCTAGCAAATAGGCTGAAAAAGTTTTTGCCTAACCTTATTACTGAGCACCAGTTAGCATTTGCAAAAGACCGGCTTATTACAGACAACATACTAGTGGCTTTTGAAACATTACATCGCATGAAAAATCAAACTTCTGGTAAAACAGGTTTTATGGCTCTCAAGTTAGACATGAGTAAGGCCTATGATAGGATCGAATGGACTTATTTGGAAACCCTCATGTTGAAAATGGGTTTTTGTGCAAAATGGATATCTCTGATTATGGCTTGTGTGAGATCTGTCACTTACTTGATTTTGATTAATGGAGCCCCCCAAGGCCTTATTACACCATCTAGAGGGATTAGGCAAGGTGATCTCCTCTCTTCTTTCCTATTCCTCTTATGCATGGAGGGGTTGCATGGTTTGATTGAAGATACAACTAGCTTGGGTAATCTCAGAGGCTTCTCTCTATGCAAAAGAGGTCCTAAACTAACACATTTGTTTTTTTTTGCAGAAGATAGCTTGTTATTTTGTAGAGCTAATTTTGAGGAATGCAGCAATATTCTAAAGCTCCTTGGGGTGTATGAACAATCATCAGGACAAAAGATCAATAAGGAAAAAACAACACTTTTCTTTAGTAAATCTACCCTACAAGCTACTAAAGATACTATCAAAGGTCAATACCTTGGGCTTCCTTCTCTAGTGGGAAGGGGTAAGAAGGCTAGTTTCAATTACATCAAGGAGCGAGTTTGAAGAAAGCTGCAAGGTTGGGAAGGTAAGTTTTTGTCACAAGCTGGGAGGGAAGTCTTAATCAAGGCAGTAATCCAAGCCATTCCGACCTTTGCTATGGGGTGTTTTAAGCTCCCTTTGGGTCTTTTGTCATGAGATCGAAGCTATGGTCAAGAAGTTTTGGTGGGGGCAGCGTGGAGACCGAAGAAAAGTCCATTGGATGCGGTGTGATGTTCTTACCAAATCAAAACTGGTAGGTGGCTTGGGCTTTAGAGACCTAATTCATTTTAATGATGCTCTTTTGGCGAAGCAAGCTTGGAGACTGTTGAATAATAGGGAATCACTTTTCTATAAGGTTTTCAAGGCCAAATTCTTTCCTTATTGTTCCATTTTAGATGCTCAGGACTCGGCTTCGGGTTCTTACGCATGGAGAAGCATTCTTAGAGGAAGGGGTGTCATCTTAGAGGGAGCGTGCTGGAGGGTTGGAGATGGCAGATCCATTAAGATTTGGCAGCACCATTGGCTGCCAATTAAGCATCCAACTAGAGTCTCTACCCCAGTGTTGGAGTCTATGGAGGAGGCGACTGTTGAGTGCTTGATTAATGTTGATACTAGAAGCTGGAATGAAGAGATGATTGATGGTATATTTATCCCCCAGGAGGTTGAACTTATTAAAAAGATCCCTCTGTCCCAGTTTGAGGTTGATGACTCTCTTTTCTGGCCTTTGTCTCCAAAGGGGCAGTACTTATGCAAAATGGGGTATCAGTTTTTGAGAGAAGAGGTGGACTTCAATTGGCTTGAAGAACCTCCAGATTATGAAAAAGGCTTGTGGAAGGCAGTCTGGTCTCTTGATGTCCCAAACAAAGTAAAACACCTTATTTGGAGAGCTTGTAAAAATTCCCTCCCTACTAAAAGGAATTTAGCTCGGTGGCAAATTATTAATGACCATTCCTGTGATAGATGTTCTGGAGGTAGTGAAGATATTCTTCACGCGGTGTGGAGCTATGCTGAGCTTGATGGGGTTTGGGGAGCGATGGTTTTGTGGAGATTTCAAACTCATATGTCTTTCCAATGCTTTGGTGAGCTTATGGCCTGGATTATAAAAAATGACAAAGATCTGGAATTGTTTGCAATGTTTGTTTGGTCATTTGGACTCAACAGAATCAATTGAGGACCCAGCAGTCTTGTTGTCCCACAACCCAGTTGGCTCAGTTTGCAAAGGATAGGTTCAATGAGTTCAAAGCAATTAAACCTGCGGCTCATCCTCGACAGACACAGCAGCGGACCTCTTAGTCTCCCCCTGCCCAGAATGTTTTCAAGATTAACTATGATGGAGCTCTCTGTTCCAACACTAACAAGTCAAGTATTGGTGTGGTTATTCGTAATGGAGATGGCCTAGTGATCGCATCTTTAGCCCAACTGCTGAACCAAGCTTTCAAAGTAGTAGAGATTGAGGCTCTGGCTGTTGCCTGTGCTCTTGAGTTTGCTGCTGATATTAGGCTTGATAATGTTATAGTGGAAGGTGACTCACTGGTAATGACGCAAGCTCTAAAAACAAAAGTTGTGGGGCTGGCTGCTTATGGTTTGCTGATCAGGGATGCTTTTTCATTAGCAAGAAATTTCTCAGAAGTGTCCTACTCTCATATAAAGAGAGAGGGCAACAAAGTGGCACATGGTTTGGCTAAATTAGCTGTAAATTTAGCAAAGTGTGTAATTTGGATGGAAGAAGTTCCTCCTACCATCTATCATCTTGTACAGGTTGATTTGGCCTCTCTGGTTCAATAAAGTCTGATGTCTTCTTTCTCAAAAAAATAAATAAATAAAGAAAAATTTTTGGTGGAGGAGAAACTATATACCAGAAACATTTTATAATTCGTAAAATTTTGAATTTTTTTTTAAAACTTTTTACAAATTAAAAAAAATATTTACCTTAAATTATGGAATTTCATTTTCATCTTTATTTAAAATAGTGTAAGTGTGAGTTTGGGAAGCGTATTTTGCGCGTTTCTCAGCAGCTACGTTTTTTTTAATGGGTCTATCGGCACTGCTCATGGGACCCGTAACTTGGGAAAAATGCATTTCTATATATTACTAAAAGCTAAAGCGTGGTATTTACTGCTACTGAGCTCCTATTACGCCATCTCATCGCCATGTCATTCATCACATAATTATTATTTATTATTTATTTCTTTCTTTTTTACAAAAAATATTATAAATAGATTATTGACTTTATATATTCATCTTTGTCGGTTTTAACATCTATATATATTTCTTTTTTATTTCCAATTTTCCTATAATTTTTTTTACATTCACTTATTTTTTTAAATATTTACACTTTCTTCAACCTTTCTTCTTTCCTTATCTTTTCATCTCCCCACTACCCTTTACTTTAATATTACTATTCATCTTTCCTTTCATCTTCCTTTATTTGTCTCTTCTTATCCCTTCCCTCTTACAATAAATTTGTCATTCTTTTCCATTATTTGCATAGTTTTTTCTCACAAAAAGGCTCTCTCTCTCTCTCTCTCTCTCTCAATGTTTTGGTGGATTTTTATTTTTTATTGCATCTCTGCTTTAGGTTGATAAATTTTTGTGTTTTTAAGAACTCTAATTTAGGTTGATACGATTTAGTTTTGTGTTTTAAGTTATTATTATTATTATTATTTTGCTCTTTAATTGTTAAATTTTATCCGATTACATTATAAAAAATTAAAGATAGTAGATAAAATTAAAATAGTATTCCATTACATAGCATAATTTGGATAATTTAGTGTTTATTGTTATATCTTTTAATTTTTCTTATTTTTTTCTTCTCTTCTATTTTACTCAATATTGAAATCCAACCACATCCTCCTTATCATTAAATTATTTATATTTTCTTTCTCTTTTTGTTATAAAAAATAAAAAATGTAATATTTTTCTTAAATTCAAATAAAAGAAAATTGTGCTCATCAAATTGTACTCATTTTTTTTTTTTAACATTTGCACTTTCTCCCACCCTTCTCCTTCTCTTTACCTTTTCATCTCCACAAACATTCTACTTAGATATCACTCTTCCTCTTTCCTTTTATCTTCCTTTATTTTGTTTCTTTTTATTATCATCCTCTTAGTATAAATTTGTTATTCACTCTTCCATTTTTTACATAATTTTCTCTCACAAAAAAGTGGTTATTTCCCACTCTTTCTCCCTCAATTTTTTGGTGGATTTTTATTTTTATTTTTCTTGCATCTCTATTTTAGCTTGATAAAGTTTTGTATTCTTTAGAACTCTATTTTAGTTGATGGGATTTAGTTTTGTGTTTTAAGTTTTTTATTTTTATTTTTTTATGACTTTGATTGTTAAATATTATCATATTGCATTATAAATAATTAAAAATAGTATATAAGAATGTACTATTATTATATTACATAGAACTATTTAGATAAGTTAGTGTTTATTGTTATGTATTTTATTTTTATTTTTTTATCATATAATTTTATTTAACATTTAAATTCAGCCACATCCCTCATATATATCATTAAATTATTTATATTTTCACTCCTTTTTTATTTTAAAAAATTTAAATTATAATATTTTGCCTAAATTAAATAAATAAATTGTTGACATTAAGTGGAGTAATGCTAGGGAAACACTCATTCTCACATCCAATGTATCAAAGGAAGAATGAAATACAAAACAAATCAAGTTAGAAACACTAAATTAAAAAAAAAAAAAAACTAATAATGCATATTTAATGTCATAGAATCATCATCAAATTTTGGAAAACGATAGGTTGCCAATGGGGAGAGAGAGGTGGTATAAAAAAAATCAATACAAAGTAATTAAGAGTAGATAAAGAAAAAAAAAAGTCAATTAGTAATCGTTGATTGGAAAACAAAGAGGATGTAAGGAGAAGTAAAAAATAAAATAGAGATTACCGTGTGGAGAACATTAAAAACTTTATAGTATAGTAACATAAACTGTTAAATTCACTTAAAAAATTAAATCAACAATCAACAATTAAATACAATCATAGTACTAAATTTAAATTTAAAACTAATCAAACTCTAACTATGGAAACCATATTAATCATAACTAAAAAAGAGATGTTCTCTAATAATAGTAGAAATTACATAAGAAATAAAGTTAGAAAATTTAAAAATCTATTTTTTGACATTTCATTTAACCTTATTTATAAAATATATATATATATATATATATAAAATTTTCATACACTATTACTTTCGAAAATGTAATGAACAATGCTACCTCTCATTTATCATCTTTGTTATGCAAATCATCAATTAGTAAATATATGATAATAGTAAGAAGCATTATAAATGAGATTACTAAAAAAAATATCTAAAATTAATTAGTCACTATCATTATGGAGTAGTAGTCTATAATTTTACACATCCAAAAAAGTAGAATATATAGAGTTTTCTTAAAAGTATGTGTAAAGATTCACTGTATATGTTTGTGTGTGTGTGTATAAAGGGGGAAAAAAAAAGTATATTTAAGGTTTTTATTAACATAAAAACTAATGAAAAACAAATGGTTAATAACTAAAATTATAGTATTAATAAAATATTTAATGAGACCATCTTAAAGTTTAACTTTAAAATTGGATCCCACAGCACTATTTACACATTTAAAAATTATTTTGCTATAGTGTTTTCAATTTTCAGCTTTTAGTAATAAGCGGTATCCAAACAAACCCTAAGTTGGAATGATGTGTATTTTCCAAGCCCAAGCCCAAGTTGTGCCCTCTCAAAAATGGAATCAGGAAGAAGTCTGCTTATTTTGGGGAAAACAAATATGATACAGGATATCAATATTTAAAAATCAATATATAAAGACCAAGGTTGCCAACTTGCCATAATTTTGTATTCAAATTCACTTAACTCAAAAAAAAGTTTCTATTAATTAACTCGAATGAAGTCATCTCAATGATGCTAAGTATTGAACAGACATTCCTGTGTCTCTCATCATCTCCCTCAACCATGCTACATCATTACACCTCTCTTTTACAGAATAAAGATTTGACAATTGTCTTCCACCAATCGCGACAAGTCACAGGTTCAAATATGGGGTCTCAAGTAAGCAAGCAAGACAGTGAAATGAAGATAAAACATAGAGAATTAACAATGGCTCATATAATGTTATGGCAGTTCTCTGAGATGGGGATGTTCTAACTCCTAAGCCATTGACACCAAGACTGGACTACTACAACAGATTTTTGTTCACTTTCTTTTTAGTTCCACTTTTCTGGGGCTTGAGATGATCAACTTCATATTCGACCTACTTATTTTCATTTTATCTTCTCCACCATGAATAGACTACCTGAAAATAAATCGTTAGCCAAATTTTCTTTCCCCATGTTCATGCTACAACTTTAATATTATGTTTGCACAAATGATAAAGTGAGTAGGCTGTGAAATTGTGCAGAAAAGTGGACTGTAGCACAGAAGTAATAGTGACTGGGTGGATCAAATTGTTCTATAATAAGCTTCTGTAAAATTTTATTCTATCCATATAGAGATCTTTACACTCATTAGGGACAAATGTATTAGTAACAAATTAACAATAATAGGCTTCATGAACCATTCTGGCATTTATTTTATACAAAATCATTTCTAGTCTTCACTTTTTCTCCCACACAGCGTAGTCATTGCCAGAGGCAGCAACCTGGAAATTTGAGGGAACAAGGTTTCCAAGATCCATCTTTGGCCCAATCTTCATAATGATCTTGTCATCAATCCCAGCCATATATAAATCAGCATCAGAAGCTAAAATATTCACAGTGCTTTTGGTGTTGATCCCATTTCTTGATCTAATTGCAGTCAATTTGCTTATCTCATCCTTTAGACCCCAATCAAAGAAGTGATCATAGAACTGCCACAACACAAAAACAATCTCTTTTAGCCAGCAAAAGTATATATATATTTCCATAAGGATTATTAGCCATCTATAGAATGAAACTAAACCTTAATCCCAAAACCTTTAGGGTCAATTATAAATCCTTAACAAACTAAATCCGGTTGGCCACATGTAGACTATTTGGTGCGGACTGTCCTACGTCACTATTCTATCATTTAGAATGAAAAAATAGATAAAAACAAATAAAATTGGGATATAGAAATTACTATGGTTGGGGTGCCAGGATGGGTGAGAATGTAAGCATATCCCTGCATGACTTTATCCGAGGGGAATGGCCAATGGTTTTGAGTAGACCCAGTATCATGATTTTCAATAAATGTCACAGCATTTTCTGGCTTTATTCCAATCAGTCCTGGTGGCTTTCCATTCGAGTCCTTTAACCGCCATAATTCCCCTTCCACAGCTGCTTGAAGAATCCCTTTGGTTGTGAAATCAAATGCAGTGACAGCCCCACCAGCAGCCTGAATCCAATCAGCTACCACACCACGGTGTGCATCCTGGTTGAAATTAGGCTTTTGATCATCCCCATAAGAAAGAGAATTCCAATTCTCCCCAACTGCAAATTCTGGTTTAGTTTGTTCCATATAAATTTTTGTTATACTGGGGGAATATCCTTTCACAAAATCAAAACGCCATCCATCATATCCAATTTCAGTCTTTAACCAATTCATCCACTCTGTTAACTCTTTTTGTACCTGTGGATTAAGATGATCAATGTCAGGTGCAGCACCAAAGTCCTCTCCAGTGTCAAGATTCCCTGAGCCATCAGAATAGGCTGCATCATCCTTGCAAATGGAGGATGGACCCCAATCAAGACGTCCATCTGGAGTTCCACCTTCAAAGATGCACCATATTCCTCTCTCATCTTGCTTCTCAGCAGTTCTGTGGTTTATCACTATGTCAGCAAGGACTTTAATTCCTTTCTCATGGAGAGCAACAATCAGTGACTTCAATTCCTCCTTAGATCCATATTTTGAGGCATCAAGATCATATAGCCTTCCGGGCATGTATCCTAGAATAAATCAAGCAAGGAAACAACCTACATTTAGATTGAGCATATCTTAGCTGTTCTATAATCAGAACCCAAAAATTGGCAACATATGGAAGATAAAAATAACCATGATTAGACAATCATGCATTCCCCAGGAATGTGATAGAGGCACAGCATATTGGGAAAGACAACTCACTTCTTGGTGAGAGCAAAATCTAAACCAATATTGTCAACCAAGTGTGAATTTACTTAGCCACAACAAATACCAAAATTAAGCGAGCAGGATATGTAATATAAAATCTAAGGCAAATCATCAAACATTAGAAGGCATACACAATGCACACAAAATTTACATGGTTCTGCACTAAGCCTACATCCATAGACATAGTTACAATGGCTTCTATTCAAGTTCTATTTCACAACTTGAGCTTACACAACAATCTTGGAGAAATACAAGATTACCTCAAGAAAAATTTCACCACATTGGAATCTTCCTAACAACTTGTTGAAAGAAACCCCAAACACAAACACCTATGTGACGCTTCAATAAGCTTCAAATGGCTAGAGCAAGAAGAGCTCTCACTCTTGAGTGTTCTGTTAGTTAAAAAAAATTCCAACAACTTAGCTTTTGTGTATATCTATATGTGCTGGAAATTCCATCAACTTATAAATGCCTCAAGAACTCAGGCCAAAAGTAATTAATAAGCCATTACGGGCTTGGACCAAACAATTAGGCCTACACAAAGCAGATTTTTGGCATGTCCTTGGAATAGATATTTTATATTGGAATTAATAGGACTTCATTGCAGGTATGTACTATGGAAATGAAAAAAGAATTAACCCAGCCAAGCCAAATTTTGAACCCCTAATCAAGATGCTATAGCTAATAATTAATAAACAAGATAACCAAAAGGTCCAAAACTTGTACCATTATATATGGCATCACTTGTTACTACATGTGATCAACTAACCTTATAGCAAAACAAATTTGACCAACTTATGTCCCAGTTTAAGGAAATGAAATTGCAGAAGAAGAAATAAGAGATACCCTGGGATGCAACAGATTGAGAGGGAGGAGGAAGCCAGACATGAGTGATTCCAGCATTAACGAGGTCAGGAATACAATTCTTCAGTGAGTTGTACCATCCTCTTTTATTACTTGATTCCCAGTTGAAACCCTGCCATATAAAAATTAACTCATCACACGCCACAGCAACATGTACATGTACCAATAATTATCTTATTTATCGAATATATACATCATTTTTCTGAGTGTCCCAACTCTAAGAGGGGATGCATGTATCTGATACATCTCTCTGTACATAGAAAAGATATATATAGTAAGTGGGTCCATGCAATTACCTGAAATAGAATTGCTGCGACTGCAAGGGATGGTGATAGAGAAACACAGAGACTGAGTGAAGTTAGAAGATTCATGGGCTTCATTGGTGCTGGAGTTGGTGGATGCTTCTCTCTTATTATACAGGCATTACTTTCTGGTTTGGAATTTCACTATAGGTGCTGAAATTACACGTTTGATGGTCTGTACGTTAAGGATTTTTTTTTTCCCCTTTTGATATCGTTAAGGAAAGATGTTAAGACCAAAGTAGAAATGAAATTCCGTAGACCGGAGATATGTTGAATAGATAAGAAATTGGTGGTAGAAACCCCCTTTTTTTTAAAGAAACCAGTTAACCTTTGTTTAAATGTTGAGGATATGGTAAATATATTCCATCCAATTAAATGGATATAGTGGGTTTTAGAAATTCTATGATAAATTCTCGCTAAGGAAATATTGATCAAATGAACAAAAATCAAAGGGACAAATGAAGAACAAATATTTTCTAAAAATTTAAGGGTCTGTTTGGATACCACTTATTTTGTTGAAAAATAAAAATTTATTGCTAAAAACACTGTAACAAAATAATTTTTAAATCTGAAAACACTATGTATAACACTCGCTGAGTTTTTCCCTAGGCTGCTGGTCCATGAACAGTGTGTGGATCCCGGGCTCCAAAATGCCAAACGCAACATTTACTTACAAACGCCCAATTCAAATGCACGCTTAGTTGACATTCTTATAATTGTGTTCAAAAGAGGAAAATTATAATTTTACCTACACATTTTAAGTAGTTAGCCTAGTAAAACATGTCATTGTAACATTACATTGGATAGTAACAACGTCGCATATATATATATATATATATATATATATATATATTTGTGGGGGTGAAAGGCTAGGGAGCCCATATCTATGTATATGTTAGGCCAAGGGCTCGGTCCGAGGGAGAACTCTTCCTCGGCCAGGCAAGGTCGAGGACAAAGGGAATGGTCCACCATTAAGAACGACACTTCAGGCCATTTCAGGGCAGAGGATAAGTAGTAAGAAAGAGCAGGACAAAGGAAGGCATAAAAATATCTAAGAAAAAGCTGCTACTATTGCATTAAATGCTCTGCAACTAGCTAAACCATGCTTTTCAGCCTTTACAACCACTCCCAATGACTTTAGGGAGGGGCTGATGGGACAAGTGTCAGCACTATCAATCTAAATCTATACGTGGACGATGGAAATGAGAGGAAAACAGTATAAAATAGAGGAGGAAGGTGGGCAATGGAGGGGGAGACTTGGAACAAAGCCTTAAGAACAATATTTAAGAATCAACCTCCTCGGATAAAATCTAAGGATGTCTTTCACAAGTGAACTTATGTCATCTTTCTCTTTTTACCATCAAAACTTATCGATCGATTATCTAATCCGCCAAGATCCAAGTTTCCAACCCATTTTCTACAAATTAATTGTATTGGGCTCATTGGACCAAGACTCCATACTTTTTGGGCTTGGGCCCCAAATTGTGACCCTACAATATTCTTTATAAAGTCTCATTGAATAGTAACAATGTCACATATAATGGTAACTACATTACATTTATTGAAACTTCTTTTTATTTTTGGTCATATTATTAAAGACTGTAAGTCGATAATGGGGTTACTACAATCCTGTTCTTTCTCTCATGTCAAAAGAAAGGGCAATGGGGTTGCCCATGCCTTAGCTAGGAGAGCAAATAAATCTTTTCTGCTTTTAGTGTGGATGAAATCTGTTCCACCAACCATTTCTTTTTTAGTTCACATTGATGTAATCTCTTAAGTTTTTGCGTGTTAATAAAATCACATGGCTTTGCCTTTTCTCAAAAAAAAAAAAAAAAAAAAATTCTTTATATAGTTGCATTGGATAGTACAAATATCACTTTGACAATAATAAAGTTACTTATAATAGTATAGTATTAATAACTACATCACAATTGTTGTTGGTAACCTAATTTTTTAAATTTTAAATTTTTTATATAGTTACATTGTGTAGTGTCATCATCATCTATATCTATATATTACTAAAAGCTGAAGCGTAGTATTTAATGCTACTGCTTTCATGTTGCGCTACATCAACTGTCACGTCAATTTTTTTTTTTTTTATAAATATAATTTGTCCTACAATTTTAAAATGATTTTTACAATTTTCAGCCCTATAAATAAAGCCCACTACTTATTTATATACTTCCACTATCACCCTATAATAAATCTGTATAATTAATCCAACCCACATTTTATTTATTTAGTTCTACTATCAAGCCCAACCCAAAGCCTTTTCAATTTAACTTTAGGGTTTTGTGTGAGCCTTTTCAAAAAAAAAAAAAAAAATCAACATCAACGTTGAAGCCTTTCAAGCTTTAGGGGTTTTTTTTTTTTTTTTTTTTTTTCAATTTTTCTATAATTGTTTTTAACATTTATTTTTTTAATATTTACCCTTTTCCAACCTTTCTCTCTCTCTTACCATTTCATCTCCCCATTACTTATTCAATCTTTCTCCCTCCATTACCTTTTCATCTCCCCACTACTACCCTCTACATTAATATCATTCTTCCTCTTTCCCTTCATCTTCCTTAACTTTTGTCTCTTCTTATTCACACCCTCTTACTATAAATTTGTCACTATCTCTTCTATTCTATGCATAGTTTTCCCTCACCAAAAAAATTGTTCTCTCTCTCTCTCTCTCTCTCAATTTTTTGGTGGATTATTTTAATTTTTCTTGCATATCTACTTTAGGTTGATAATTTTTTATATTCTTTAAAACTTTATTTTGGGTTAATGTGATTTAGTTTTTTTTTTAAATTGTTGTTGTTGTTTTATTTTTTATTTTTTATTCTCTTCGATTGTTAAATGTTATCCTATCGCGTTCTAAAGAATTAAATATAGCATATAAAAATATAATATTATTCTATTACATAGCATGATTTGGATAATTTGGTATTTATTCTGTTACATAGCATGATTTTGTATAGTGCTCAATTTAGATGTTAAACTATGAAAATTTACTAATTTTTGTTTATTTTCTAATCCTTTGCAGTGGACAAAGTACTTTTAATAGTTGTATTAGAAGTACTATATAATGCCATTCATTTAAAGAAAATGAAAGGTTAGCCAAACGAAAATAATCGGATAGGTGACAAATTTTAACTTTTGCAATTTTATTTTAATTATTATTATTTTATAACAATGCCTGTAAGGAAATTTAATTTTTAGATTTTGCTAATAATTTTTTATTTGATAATATGTTTTGGGTGGCCGAAATTATAATTTCTACAAAGAAAATAACCTTAATGGATTATCAAAAATAAAATTTTATCATAATATTGGTTCAATTAATCATTGTTAAGTTTTATTAATTTTTTTTAGTTTACGTTTTTTTGGTTTTTTGGATTGTTCCTATATTACATTTATGATTGTTCCTATAATAAATAAAAATATAATTACGAAATACATTACTCATTATTAGATTAGTTTAAATTGTAAATTTTTTTTTTAATAAAACTACCATAAAAATAATTATCACGCGCAACGCATGGATTTGCGGCTAGTATTAGATAATATATAATGTCATATAATAATGTCAAGGCAACTTCATCACATTTGCTGGTAAGATATATATATATATATATATATAAATTTTTTTTTTCATGTTGGATAATATTACCTTGTTCCTTTCCTTTCCAAATAAGTTACTCAGCTATATTGTAGTTCATGTCTTTATTTGAATTAATCTTATCCTTTTATTTTTAATTAAGAAAAAATTATCCTTTTAAATAGACCAAATTAGACTGAAATGGACCAAAGTGGACTAAAGTGACCTGAAATGGACCAAATAGACCGAAATGTTACGCTCATGTGGTTCAAAAGGAACATAGCAATAATAAATGTTAAACTTCAACTTTTAGATATTATATAAATATAGATATGGATTTTTTTGGTCTTATAGATATCATATTTGAAGTTTAACATGAGTGTCAAGTTTAGGTGCGATGACATGTGCCTTCTCACCCTATAGGTCTCGGTTTCAAATGTGTCTCAAGTAAGTAATCAAGACAGTGAAATGAAGATTGAAACATAAGAGTATTATCGATGGCTCATATAATGTTATGGCAGTTCTTTTAGATGGGGATATTCTAACTCCCAAGCCATTCATACCAAGACTGGACTACTACAACAGATTTTTGTTCAATTCCTTTTTAGTATCTGTGGCTTGAGATAATCAACTTCATATCCGACCTACTTATTTTCTTTTTATCTTCTCCACCATGAATAGACTATTTGAAAAATATTTCAGCCAACAAAATTTTTCCCCATGTTCATACTACCAACTTTAATGTTATTTTTGCATAAATAATAAAGTAAAAAGGCTGAGAAATTGTGCAGAAAAGGTGGACAGTAGAACATTGATCTATTATAAGCTTCTGTAAAATTTTATTCTATCAATATATAGATCTTTACACTCATCATAGAGACAAATGTGTTAGTAACAAACTAACAATAATAGGCTCCATGAACCATTCTGATTTTGTAAAAAGTCGTTTCTAGTCTTCACTTTTTCTCCCACGCAGCGTAGTCTTTGCCAGAGGCAACAACATGGAAATTTGAGGGAACAAGGTTTCCAAGATCCAACTTTGGCCCAATCTTCATAATGATCTTGTCATAATCCTAGCCATATATAAATCGGCTTCAGACGCTAAAATATTCACAGTGCTTTTGGTGTTGATCCCATTCCTTGATCTAATCGCAATACATTTGCTTAATTCATCCTTTAGACCCCATTCAAAGAAGTGATCATAGAACTAGACAACATAAAAAAAATCACTTTTAGTCAACAAAGTAGTTATAATACCATGATGGATTATTAGCCATCTTTAGAATGAAAAAGTATATACAAACAACACTAACATCTGGTCCTTAATCCCAAAACTTTGAGGTCAACTATAAATTCTCATCAGACAAAATCAAGTTAGTCACATTTATTCTTTTTTATCAAATATAATGAAAAGGTGTATAAACATTAATAGAAAAAGAAAAAATGAGACGATAGAAATTACTATGGTTGGGGTCCCAGGATGGGTGAGAATGTAAACATATCCCAGCATGACTTTATCAGAGGGGAATGGCCAAGTCTTTTGAGACCAGGTATCATGATTATCAATAAAAGTCACAGAATTTTCTGGCTTTATTCCAATCAGCCCTGGTGGCTTCCCATTAGAGTCCTTTAACCTCCATCACTCTCCGTCCACAGCTGCTTGAAGAATCCCTTTGGTTGTGAAATCAAAGGCAGTGACAGCCCCACCAGCAGCCTGAATCCAATCAGCTAACGCACCACGGTGTGCATCTTGGTTGGGATTAGGTTTGCTATCATTCCCATAGGAAAGGGAATCCCAATTCTCTCCAACTGCAAATTCTGGTTTAGTTTGTTCCATATAAATCTTTGTAATATTGGCGGCATATCCTCTCACAAAGTCAAAACGCCATCCATCGAATCCAATTTCAGTCTTCAACCAATTCATCCACTCTGACAACTCTTTTTGTACCTGTGGATTAAGATGATCAATGTCAGGTGCACCACTAAAGTCCCCTCCAGAGTCAAGATTCCCTGTGCCATCAGAATAGGCTGTGTCATCCTTGCAAATGAAGGATGGTCCCCAATCAAGACGTCCATCTGGAGTTCCACCTTCAAAGATGCACCATATTCCTCTCCCATCTTGCTTCTCAGCACTTCTGTGGTTTATCACTATGTCAGCAACGACTTTAATTCCTTTCTCATGGAAAGCCGCAATCAGTGACTTCAATTCATCCTTAGATCCATATTTTGAGGCATCGAGATCATATAGCCTTCCAGGCAGATATCCTAAAATAAATTAAGCAAGGAAACAACATACATTTAGATTGAGCATATCTTATCTGTCCTCTTAATTGAGACCAAAATATGGGAAACATGTAGATGATAAAAATGACCATTTTCCATATGTCAAACATCATCCATACTCAGGCTGTTCCTTTTTTAAAACTTAATTAGACAATCATGCATTCCCCAGGAATGTGATAGACGCACAAAGTGTAGGGAAAGACTACCCACTTGAGAGCAAAATCTCAACCAATATTGTCAACCAAGTGTGAATTCACTTAGCCACAACAAATACCAAAGTTAAGCTAGCAAGATATGCAATATGGAATCTAAGAGACAAATCATCAATCATTAGAAGGCAAGGCATACAAAATGCACACGAGATTTACATGGTTTGGCATTAAGCCTACATCCTCGGGTTAAGTTTTGAACAATCCACTATAGTCAAAAAGTTACAATGGTCTACTATTCAAGTTCTATTATACAACTTGAGCTTACACAACAATCTTGGAGAAATACGAGATTACCTCAAGAAATTCTACAAAACCCAATTCCACCACAATGGTATCTTCCAATCAACTCGTTGAAAGACTTCCTAAACACCTGTTAGACACTTGTTTCAATGACCTGAGCAAGAAAAGCTCACACTCAAAACCTTATCTCTCACCATTGAGTGTCCTCTTAGTTATAAAAAATCCAACAACTTAGTTTATAATAGCCTTAAGAACTGAGGCCAAATATAAATTAATAAGTCCTTATGGGCTTGGACCAAACAAGGCCAACACCAAGCAGATAGGCAACCCTTCATGTAGGCCAACCCAGCAACATGTACTTGGAATATATATCATTATATTGGAATTAATAGGACTTCGTTGCAGTTATGAACAAATAATTAACCAGGCCAAGCCTAAGTTGGAAGACCTACGCTAGAAAAAAAAGATAACCAAAACTGTAGTACCATTATATATGGCATCACTTGTTACAAGTGGGACCAAATTATGTCCCAGTTTAAGGGAATGAAATTGCAGAAGAATTACCTTGGGGAGCAGCAGATTGAGAAGCAGGAGGAAGCCAGACATGAGTGATTCCAGCATTAGCGAGGTCAGGTATAGAATTCTTCAGTGAGTTGTACCATCCTCCTTTATTACTTGAATCCCAATTGAAACCCTGTCATTTTCATAATTAATTAATTTACATGCCATAGCAACACATGTACCAAGTGTACCATAGCTCTAGGAAGATGCATATATCCAATGCATCATACATGAGATATATATACGTCTCTCTCTGTACATAGAAAAGATATATATAGTAAGTGGGTGCATACAGTTACCTGAAATAGAATTTCTGAGACTGCAAAGGAGGGTAATAGAGAAACACACAGGCTGAGGAAGCTGAGTAAAGTTAGAAGATTCATGAGCTTCAATGGTGCTGAAAATGGTGGATGCTTCTCTCTTATTAATTATTATATAGGCATCACTTTTGCCTTTGGTTTGGAATTTCACTAGGTGCTGAAACTACACGTTTGAAAGTCTGTTCGTTAGAGCATCCACAGCAGTGGAGCTAAATTTTTAGCAATTTAGCTCCACCAAAAGTTACTTTATCTATTTTACCTACACACATGCTGCAGCAGTGGATCTATTTTAACTTTCAACATAATAAAATAATATAAACATCACAATAAAATATTATAACCACTACAATAAAATAATATATTCCACTACCAAAAAAATATTACACCAACAACCTCAACTACCTCTACCGTCAACCACAGGCACAACCACCACCACCACCACCATCACCACCACCACTACTGGCAGTCCACATCAAAAAAAAAAAAAAAAAAAAAAACCCACACGAGCACAAGCCCATTGCCACAAACACAAACACAAGCCCACTTGCCCACAACAGATCGGAAAACACCACCACCACCACACTACCGGCAGTCCACAGCAAAAAAAAAAAAAAAAAAATCCACAACGAGCACAAAAGGAATGGGCTTTGGTCGGCGCACAAGGAATGAGCACGAGCACAAAAATCCACCGAAGCCCAGCCCAGCCCAGTGTGAGGAGTGGTCGACGTTGGGCTGGGCTTCGGTCGGCGCTGGGCAGTCAAGCTAGAGAGATGAGGGATGAGGGAGATGAGGAAGGCCGGCGAGCTAGAGAGAAAAAAAAAATTGACCGGCGAGCTGAGGATGAGGGAGATGAGAGACTGGTGAGCTAGAGAGAAAAAAAAAATTGAGGAAGAAAGAAGAAAGAGGAGAAGCCGGAGAGAGAGAGATAGAGAGAAAAGGAATTGAATATTTTAATGAGAGAGGAGAGAGAGTGTAATAAATTTTTTTTTTTTTTTTTTTTTTTTTTTAGCTTTGAGCTATAGTGCACATCTATCTTTAAATGTGCACTGTAGCTGAGGAGCTAAATTTTTTAGATTTAGCTCCTCTGCTGCGTGGAGGATTTTTGATATTTTGAGTTAAAAAATAGCATTATACCTATATAGCACCACTGCTATGAGTGCTCTTAAGGAGACTTTTCTTTTCTTTTTAAAATATCATTAAGGAATTAAAAGATGTTAATACCAAAGTAGAAATGAAATTCCATGGTAAGGAATATTCAAAGGAGAAATAAAGAAAGACCGAGAAAAATCAAGGGGTGAGGATATTCAGACCAAGACCGGAGATATATAGAACAGTTAAGAAACTGATAGTAACTATATGTCACGAACACGGTAATATTACATTAGATAGTAATAATGTCACATATTGTAGTTGCATTATGCTTATAAGTGGTATAATATTTTTTTTGATTATATTCTCTATATATTTACATTTTATAGTAACAATGTCACATTTGTTGATAACCGTCAAAGGCTTTATAGCTAAATTGACATCTCTTCATGCACAAAGTGCTTGGGGTTTTTGGGGGGAAATGGTTCGAGCTATAAGGTTAGCAACATGTTGTAATTATTTTTCAAAAAAAAAAAAAATTGTTGATAACCTCTTTTTTTTTTTTTTAATTTCAATTCTTTATATAGTCACACTAAATAGTTCAAAGTCACATTAAATAATAAAGTTACATATTCGGTCTCAAGATGCTTGTACTGAGTTTGACTGGGTGTGCTCTCTAGTTCGAACTTGGCTACCTGCACTTTGAAAAAATTCCTTGGGCTAATGATTTACTCCACTATGGGTCCACCTATCGTGAACAGTGATTAATCTCTGATTAAAGATTCAATGATACACTATGCAAAAAAAAAAAATGTTGGATAATATCATAATAATAACTTGCTCCTTTCCTTTTCCAAATAAGTTACCCAGCTAAATTTTAATTCAAGTCTTTTTTTTTTTTTTTTAGTTATCCTTTTATTTTATTACGTATCAGCGAAGCCAGAATATTGTACTTTTGCGAGTGATTACTGATAAAGGCTGTCCCAGTTTCTCATGTTGGCTTGTTGTCAGTCGTCACATAGTCGTGATTTACGGACAGGCCATATATGAAAGAGAAATATTTCTCTTTCAGAAATACTTCTCTTAATACTCCAATATTTTAGTCATAGACACGGCTTTGAACTTCGAAGCAGTCAAATTGAATAAATATGGTATTAAACCATGAATACAACAGAAAGTTTGGTTAAAAAGCAATAATTGCGAAGCCATGTTATAAGTTTTTTATTTTATTTTATTTTATTTATACAAGATAGAAATTTTACTCTTACATTATATTAGTGTATATGCATGTGAAACTTCTTTCTAGAGATTTAAATCTCAACTTTTGCCCCTTATACCCCATAAATACTTATACTTGTAGAGTGACTATTACACCAAATGTGTGCAGTGGTGCCATGTTATAAGTTTAAATGGTATAATATATGTTTGTTCATGGACACTTGGATAGTTGATTCAATAGACTTAAAAAGAGGAAAAATTATTGAATACTCTAGAAGTATCATAAATACATACTCTTCTCGCTCACATAAATTGTGGGTTCCACTATGAATTTAATTAGTGGAACTCACAATTATATAAGAGGGGAGAGTATGTATTTATGGTACTCTGAGAGTATTATATAATTATCCTTTAAAAGATGTGTCATAAACTTGGAGAGAGTCTAAAGGTCCGAAGTATTATTTACCATGCTATTAGTGCATGGAGTTTTGAAATGTTTCATGGGTAGGAAGTGTAATAGTTTTATCAAAAATTGGAAAACTACTTACTTTAAAAAAAAAAAAAAAAAAAATTTAAATCATATCATATTTACAAGGAAAAGCTTTAATTTTTTTTTTTTTTTTTTTTGTCCCAAGGCTATTAAAAACTCTACATTTTTTTATTTTATTAAAGTAACTATCTTTTTTTCCATCCCTAAACTTTAGAGAAAATTTTCATATTGTACACGTGACCAATAGCTGCATGACAAGTGATCACTTCATGTGTGTCTTTTTTTTCTTCTTTTTTGTTTTGTTTTGCTTTATGATCATAATGCAAAAACACCCTTTGGGGTTTGGGTAGTTGCAAAAACACTTCATAGGGTTTTAGTTTTTCTTTACGACTCCCTAAGGTTTCCATATTTGCCAATTTGACCCCAGAGGCTAATTTTAGAATTTGTGTTGACTACGAATGGAAAAATCACATGATCATATTAAGTGTGCGTTTGGGTTAGGAATAAAAATTAAAATTATTTCACTATTCAGCTTATTTTTGCTATTATTCATGGGCCTCACTGCACTTTTTGGCACTATTCATGACCCTACTGTACTATTTCAACTAACTTTTACCTTTATCTACAGTACTTTCAGCAATAATTTTTCAGTTTCAGCAAAATAAGTGATATCCAAACACACCCTAAGAAGACTCAACAATTGATTTGTGTCACTGGTCACATGATCTTTTTGTTCATAAAAGCTAATGAAAGTTAGTCCTAAAGGTCAATTTGGTGAATATAAAAATCTCAAGGAGTTAAAAGAAAAAGTTATAACCTCATGGGATATTTTTGAATTACCCAAACTCTAGGGTGTGTTTTTACATTTAAGCCTTATTTTTTCATAAAATTTTTTTCTTAATATATATATATATATATATATATATATATATTTATGTGGTAGTCTAAGTCAGACCTGTTAAGTGTTAAATTCTCTAATAGGACCTAGTAAACATGTAAGATAAAGTTTAATGAGAATAAATAGAATGACAAAAGATGTAATATTTCAATAATTTAGGAACTTATGAGAGAACATTTTAAACAAACTTTAAATAACTTTTAGGGAAGGAAACAATATTTTATTATTATTTATATCTATATACTAATCTATATATACATTATTAAGAAAATACAACTTCTTGATTTGCACATTTTAAACGGTTTGAAATACTCTCATACATCATCAATCTTGTCCAAGGCACGGTACTTGGGTGCCCCTAATCCATGTAACCTGGAATCCATTAGCAGGAGGTTTATCTTGATGTGCCCCTAATCCATGTACTTGGGTGCTTTCACATGGCTATCTTTCCGCATTGCTGCCTTCTTACTTTGCAACACAGTAATTCATGAGGTGTTACGTCCACAACATTTTCATAATATTTTTACAACAAATCATAAGTGGTTAGTTGTTGTTGGTTCAAATTTGAACTTAACACTAAGATTACTTTTTTGCCCCAACAATAACAACCAGCCACTTAGGATTTGTTGTAAAAATGTTGTAAAAATATTGTGGATATATATCACTTCTCATTCATCATTTGCCAAAAAAAAAAAAAAAAACAATCGTGACTGATATTGACCAAGTTTAAGATCTATTTGAAAACTTGCTAGCAGTTTCAATTTATCGAACCATAGCGGTCCAAGCGGGGTGATTAAATTTTTTAACTAAGGGTATATATGACATTTTACTTCATATTTTTTTAAATATAGCATTTAAAAAGACAATGTTCCCTAAAAATGTGTAAGGATCGGACTAGGATGTCTAGGTCTACAACTCATTCCAAGCCTCCAACCATTGGATTGCACCTTGAATTGTTTTTATTTTAGATATGTAAAATTTTATTCTATCCATATAGAGATCTTTACACTCATCATAGAGACAAATGTAATAGTAAAATTAATAATAATAGGCTTCATGAACCATTTTGACATTTATTTTGTAAAAAGTCATTTCTAGTCTTCACTTTTTCTCCCACACAGCGTAGTCTTTGCCAGAGGCAGCAACCTGGAAATTTGAGGGAACAAGGTTTCCAAGATCCAACTTTGGCCCAATCTTCATAATGATCTTGTCATCAATCCTAGCCATATATAAATCAGCTTCAGACGCTAAAATATTCACGGTGCTTTTGGTGTTGATCCCATTCCTTGATCTAATCGCAATCCATTTGCTTAATTCATCCTTTAGACCCCATTCAAAGAAGTGATCATAGAACTACACAACATAAAAACAATCTCTTTTAGTCAACAAAGTAGTTATAATTATACCGTGATGGCTATTAGCCATCTTTAGAATGAAAAAGTATGTACAACAACACTAACATCCAGTCCTTAATCTGAAAACTTTGAGGTCAACTATGAATCCTCAACAGACAAAATCAAGTTAGTCACATTTATTCCTTTTTATCAAATATAATGAAAAGGTGTGTAGGCATTAACCAAAAAAAAAATGAAAAAAGAAAAAAAGAAAAAAAAAAGAGAGGATAGAAATTACTATGGTTGGGGTCCCAGGATGGGTGAGAATGTAAACATATCCCAGCATGACTTTATCAGAGGGGAATGGCCAAAGTTTTTGAGTAGACCCGGTATCATGATTATCAATAAAAGTCACAGAATTTTCTGGCTTTATTCCAATCAGCCCTGGTGGCTTCCCATTAGAGTCCTTTAACCTCCATAACTCTCCTTCCACAGCTGCTTGAAGAATCCCTTTGGTTGTGAAATCAAAGGCAGTGACAGCCCCACCAGCAGCCTGAATCCAATCAGCTAACGCACCACGGTGTGCATCCTGGTTGGGATTAGGCTTGCCATCATTCCCATAGGAAAGGGAATTCCAATTCTCTCCAACTGCAAATTCTGGTTTAGTTTGTTCCATATAGATCTTTGTTATACTGGGGGCATATCCTCTCACAAAATCAAAACGCCATCCATCGAATCCAATTTCAGTCTTTAACCAATTCATCCACTCCGACAACTCTTTCTGTACCCGTGGATTAAGATGATCAATATCAGGTGCACCACCAAAGTCCTCTCCAGAGTCAAGATTCCCTGTGCCATCAGAATAGGCTGTGTCATCCTTGCAAATGAAGGATGGTCCCCAATCAAGACGCCCGTCTGGAGTTCCACCTTCAAAGATGCACCATATTCCTCTTCCATCTTGCTTCTCAGCAGTTCTGTGGTTTATCACTATGTCAGCAACGGCTTTAATTCCTTTCTCATGTAGAGCTGCAATTAGTGACTTCAATTCATTCTTAGATCCATATTTTGAGGCATCGAGATCATATAGCCTTCCAGGCATGTATCCTAGAATAAATTAAGCAAGGAAACAACATACATTTAGATTGAGCATATCTTATCTGTTCTCTTATTTGAGACCAAAAGATGGGAACATATAGAAGATAAAAATAACCATTTTCCATAACTCAAACATTATCCATACTCAAGTTGTTCCTTTTTTAAAATATAGACAATCATGCATTCCCCAGGAATGAGATAAGATGCACAAAGTGTTGGGAAAGACTACCCACCTCTTGGTGAGAGCAAAATCTCAACCAATATTGCCAACCAAGTGTGAATTCACTTAGCCACAATAGATACCAAGGTTAGGCTAGCAAGATATGCAATATGGAATCTATAAGACATATCATCAATCATTAGAAGGCACACACAAAGTACACGAGAACTACATGATTTGGAATTAAGCCTACATCCTCGGGTTGAGTTTTGAACAATTCACTATAATCAAAAAGTTACAGTGGTCTACTATTCAAGTTCTATTACACTACAATCTTGGAGAAATACAAGATTTCCTCAAGAAATTTTACAAAACCCAGTTTCACCTCAATGGAATCTTCCTATCAACTCGTTTAAAGACCCTAAACACCTATTAGACACTTGTTTCAATGGCCTGAGCAAGAAAAGCTCACACACAAAACCTTACCTCTCACCATTGAGTGTCATCTTAGTTAGAAAAATTCCAACAACTTAGTTTATAAAAGCCTCAAGAACTTAGGCCGAATATAAATTAGTAAGTCCTTATGGGCTTGGACCAAACAAGGACAACACAAAGCAGACAGGCAACCCTTCATGTAGGCCAACCCAGCTACATGTCCTTGGAATATGTATCATTATATTGGAATTAATAGGACTTCATTGCAGTTAGGAACAAATAATTAACCAGGCCAAGCCAAAGTTGGAAGACCTACGCTAGAAAAAAAGATAACCAAAACTGTAGTACCATTATATATGGTATCACTTGTTACAACATGTGATTGAATTTAACCTTAATAGCAAAACAAATGGGACCAAATTATTTCCCAGTTTAAGGAAATGAAATTGCAGAAGTATTACCTTGGGGAGCAACAGATTGAGAAGCAGGAGGAAGCCAGACATGAGTGATTCCAGCATTAGCGAGGTCAGGAATAGAATTCTTCAGTGAGTTGTACCATCCTCCTTTATTACTTGAATCCCAATTGAAACCCTGTCATTTCATAATTCATTAATTTACATGCCACGGCAACACATGTACCAAGTGTACCATAGCTCTAGGAAGATGCATATATCCAATACATCATACATGAGATATATATACGTCTCTCTCTGTACATAGAAAAGATATATATATATATATATATATTATATAGTAAGTGGGTGCATACAGTTACCTGGAATAGAATTGCTGAGACTGCAAAGGAGGGTAATAGAGAAACACAAAGGCTGAGGAAGCTGAGTAAAGTTAGAAGATTCATGGGCTTCATTGCTGCTGAAGATGGTGGATGCTTCTCTCTTATTAATTACCTTATATAGGCATCACTCTTTGCCTTTGGTTTGGAATGTCAATAGTTGCTGACACTACACGTTTGATGGTCTGTACGTCAAGGAATTCTATTTTTTATATATTTTTTGATATCGTTAAGGAAAGATGTTAAGGCTTAAGACCGAAGTAGAAATTAATGAAATTCCATAGTGAGGAAAATTCAAAGGAGAAATAATAAAGACAGTCAAAGTCAAGAAATACCAACAAAAATCAATGGGTGAAAATATTCAGACCAACACCGGAGATATGTTTTTTTTTTTTTTTTTTTTTTTGAATAGGTAAGAAATCGATGGTATAGAAACTAGTAAGTAGTAACTATGTTACTGTAATATTTTATTATTATGAAAGTTAGTTACTTGATGTTTTAATTCTCTTTAACACCCCTAATATTTAATTCAAATAAATAAATAATTGAGGGTATAAAAGTAATTTGAACTTCTTATATTTACGAGGAATTTAATTTAAACTAAAATGCGAATACATGTTACATGAATTTCGCTATCTCATGTTTTAACTCCTATAAAACTTCTTTATTACTTAAAATTTTTAACTGCTTTCTTCTATTAAAAAAAAAAAAAAAAGCTACTTTACTGACAAATTTAAAATTTTTTTGCTCTTAACTTTTATCTAGGAAAAACTGTTATTAACTTCTGGTACTTATCTTCCTCAAAAAAAAAAAAAAAAAAACTTCTGGTACTTATCCTCTATCATTTATCTTCAAAAATAACTTTGATACGTAACTGGTTTTTTTTAATTTTTTTTATTGTGTCTCAACTAATCACAAAATTTGGCCAATGTAGCAGTGAATCATAAAAGACCAAACTTCAGTTTTCTCTACTTTATCGTCACTCTCACATGGCTAGTATGATCTCTCTTTCGTTGAAGGTTTTTTTTTTTTTTTTTTTTTTTTTTTTTTTTAATTTTAATTTTTTGTGTTATAAAATTTTTCCATGATATTCACATAAGTGTTATTCCAAATTTCCAATCTCTCCTTTTTTGTGCTTCTCTATTTCTCCACCCAAACCCCAAAGGGTGTTTTTGCATTTTGATCATAAAACAAAACAAAAATAGAAAAAAGACACACATGAGGTGAGCATTTGACATGAAGTAGTGTTCCAATCCTTAACCAAATTATTCTACTTCCTACCCATGAGACATTCCAAAAATTCTATGCATCAATAATGTAGTGAATGAAACTTGGGCCCTCTAACCTCCTTCCAAGTTTATGGCACATTTTTTTTTTTTTTTTTGGGATAGGATATGATATATCTTTTAAGTCTATTGAATCTATTATTTAGTATCCTGAAGAAACATATATTATATGATTTAAACTTATAATGTGGTGGCTCCACGATTATTGCTTTTTAACCCCTTTTTTTTTTTTGTGCTTTTTAACTCTTTTGAAACTTTTTGTCCGGTATTCATAGTTCCATACCTTATTTGATCAATTTGACTGCTTCAAAGCCGTGTCTATGACTAAAATATTGGAGTATTAAGAGAAGTATTTCTCCTTCATTTATGGTCTGTCCGTAAATCACGACTGTGTGACGACAAGCCAATAAGTGAAACTATGACCCTCAGCTTCTACTTATCACTCAGAAAAGAAAAGTCCAACATTCTGGCTTCACTAATACGTAATAAATAAAAGTATAACTTGAAAAAAAAAATGAAAAAAAAACATGAATTAAAATTTAGCTGGGTAACTTATTCGGAAAAGGAAAGGAACAAGTTATTATTATCCAACATGCAAAAAGCTTCTCAAAGAGAAAGAAGGAAAAAAAAAAAAAAAAAAAATTCTTACTATCGAAAGTGATGTAGTTATGGTAGAACGTGACTTGTTACTATTTAGGGTGACTATATAAAGAATTGAAATTAAAAAAATGTAAGGACTCGATTTATAACGATCCCCAAAATCGTATTGGGTTCGAATGCTAAAGGTTCAAACAATAAATTTGTAGAGCGTGGATATAAAAGAACTAGATTAACTTCAAAAGAAAAACGATTAAACTTAACGTTTCTTAGATGGATTAACACAAATATTACAATCAATTTCTCCTTTAATCAAGCTAAGTTCTTATTTCATAAGGTTTTCCTCTAAGCGTCACTTGTTTAGAAGTTCCGATCCCCTTTTCTCAATGCATTTTTCCATGTTATATACTGCCCTCTTGGTGTTATCTTCACCACACAAGTGTAGGTTGGGTTCGGGAGATCCAACACCTTCTGAAACCTCCAACTAGCAGCTGTAAGGCTGCTTCATCACTGTTCAGGCATCACCTCTACATTAATGCGGTCAGAGAGTTGGTTGAGAGGCAATTAATGCGGAGGCAGCAGTTGTTCAAGATATTTGTTTACCTTTTATTTCTTACCCTTGGTCCCATATCCCACCTTTAGTGGTAATGTAGCTCTGAAGTGTGTTGTAACAATATGGCGTTCAGGTCGTCCTTGGACACATAATGCCTAGAAGGATTTTGTCCTCGGACGAATACTGAACTCACCTCACGTGATATCTACTCTTCTTTTCATTTGGTTACCCTTATAACCTGATATAGACCTTCTCGGACAGTTTTACGTCCTCGGATGGGCCATAGGCCCAGTTAACACGGTTTTAATAATTATTGATTAACCGGCCCCCACAAAAAAAAAAAAAAAAGTTATCATAGTTAGCATTATATATTTTTTATATATTAAAAAAAAGGATATAAATGACATTTTACATGATTTTTAAAAAATATATATATAACAATAAAAAAATGATATTCCATAAAAAAAATCTGTGAAGTTAGTAGCACTAGTACAATTTATGCAATACTAATGTATAATAAATTACTAGCATCTAAGCACGCGCTCATGCATGCTCAAAAGCTTTTCTATTTTTTTGGTAAAAATTAATAATTTGCATCAATTATAATTTGAGATTACTACATTTTTCAATCACAAAAATACTTAGGGGTGTGATGAAAAATTATTTCACCTGCAAACGCATTCTACTCATCATTAGGGTTGTCCATGGGTTGGGTTTATGCCCAACTTGGACTCGACCCGACATTATCAGGTGGGGAAGATTTCAACCTGCAACCAACCTGAATGAAGTTTCAGATCAACCGAGTCAAGTTGTATTGGCTTTCGGGTGTGAATCGGTCGGTTTCAGGTTTTCCGATATTGCTGGATTTTGGCCGAAATCTAGCTAGATCTAAGCCGGATATAACGAGATTTGACTGATATTCCTTCAGATCTATGGAAATTTGGCCGAGATCTAACGAGATTTGGCCGAGTTAGAGTCGGGCTTACCGGAGTTTTGGCTGAGTTTGAGTAGATCTGGGCTAGATTTGCTGAATTTAAGCATATCTGAGTGAGAAAGAGGGTAGATCTTGGCCGGATTTCCGATGTCAAATCCAGTCGTGACGGGTCA
The DNA here is from genome assembly GCF_001633185.2 of Quercus lobata. Lineage (NCBI taxonomy): Eukaryota > Viridiplantae > Streptophyta > Magnoliopsida > Fagales > Fagaceae > Quercus > Quercus lobata. Next base: position 4,829,285 of record NC_044905.1, on the reverse strand, counting down.
GTTCCAGTCAGGTTGGTCGGTTTTGTCGGGTCTCCAGTTTGCATCGACACCTCTACTCATCACACTCCTAGGTATTTTGTGATTGAAAAATGTAGTAATCTCAAATTATAATTGATGCAAATTATTAACTTTTACCTAGAATAAGAGAGAAAAACACAAATGATCATCCTAAAATCAAATTACAATAGCAGTACTGTCTAAACAAAACTTACGAAAACCACTGCCACTTTATTTCTTTCTTCGTCAACAAAACTACAAAGCTTAAAGTATAATTAAAAAAGTTCAAAATGGCTCCAAATGTTTTTAGGACACAAAATAGAACTTCCATAGCAACAATTCATCAAAATTTATCAGTCTTTCACATACTTCAAATAAACAAGAAAAAAGAATAAAGATTCTAACTTGCATTAAGTCATAGGAAATTACAATTTAGGGTTTAAATTACAAAGAAAACCAACCACAACTACAACTAATTAAAACTTAAACCAAACCTAGAAACCCATATGTTTGATACTACCACACCTTCTTCTTGAGGGCATAAAATGTCCATGGTTGTGACAGTCTTACCCCTATATTCTGTGTAAGCTAGGATGTCCCAAATCACATTCTCCAAAATGATTTTGAGGACGCCACCTAAGATATAATTTGCGCTAGCGCCACTCTAAATATACGAATGACATATTTCATGGTCCCCTAAATGTTATTGCGAAGGACATTACAAATATCGTTTGCCTCCTCTTTTCATAAATCCCTTGTCTCGCTCTAGACGGCCGTTCATTCTCAATTAATTACAATGTAAATCTAAAACACGGAGAGAAACCCAAAAAAAAAAAAAAAATTAAATAATTAGAGAAGCACAAAAAAGGAGAGATTGGAAATTTGGAATAAAACTTACGTGAATATCATGGAAAACTTTTATAACACAAAAAAATTAAAATTAAAAAGAAAATTAAAACCTTCAACGAATGAGAGATCATACCAACCATGCGAGAGTGACGATGAAGTCAGAGAAAACCGAAGTTTGGCCTTTTATGCTTCTCTACTACATTGGCCAAATTTTGTGATTATTTAGGACCAAAAAAAAACCAAAACCAAAACCAGATATGTATCGGAAGTTATTTTTGAGAGATAAACGGTAGAGGATAAGTATCAGAA